>NW_026970436.1:0-262916 GCF_028390025.1 Pseudophryne corroboree
AAATCGACAGGTCTGGGGCTTAGGGAATTTCTCATATGCGACAAAACGGTTAAAGCTCCTGTTCAAAAATGATGCTCCTAAATCAACTTCTGTCACCTTAGTGATACATTTTGGGATAGTACCTTAAGTTTAAAGCAGAAATTGGGGCACTTTTGAAATTTTCACTTTTGACCAAAATCGACAGCTCCGGGGGTTAGGGAATTTCTCATATGCCACAAAACGGTTGAAGCTCCTTTTCAAAAATGATGCTCCGAAATCAACTTCTGTCAACTTAGTGATACATTTTGGGATAGCACCTAAAGTTTAAAGCAGAAATTGGGGCACTGTTGAAATTTTCATTTTTGACCAAAATCGATAGGTCCGGGGCTTAGGGAATTTCTCATATGCCACAAAACGGTTGAAGCTCCTTTTCAAAAATGATGCTCCGAAATCAACTTCTGTCAACTTAGTGATACATTTTGGGATAGCACCTAAAGTTTAAAGCAGAAATTGGGGCACTGTTGAAATTTTCATTTTTGAACAAAATCGACAGGTCCGGGGCTTAGGGAATTTCTCATATGCCACAAAACGGTTGAAGCTTCTGTTCAAAAATGATGCTCCGAAATCAACTTCTGTCATCTTAGTGATACATTTTGGGACAGCACCTATAGTTTAAAGCAGAAATTGGGGCACTGTTGAAATTTTCATTTTTGACCAAAATCGATAGGTCCGGGGCTTAGGGAATTTCTCATATGCCACAAAACGGTTGAAGCTCCTTTTCAAAAATGATGCTCCGAAATCAACTTCTGTCAACTTAGTGATACATTTTGGGATAGCACCTAAAGTTTAAAGCAGAAATTGGGGCACTGTTGAAATTTTCATTTTTGACCAAAATCGACAGGTCCGGGGCTTAGGGAATTTCTCATATGCCACAAAACGGTTGAAGCTTCTGTTCAAAAATGATGCTCCGAAATCAACTTCTGTCATCTTAGTGATACATTTTGGGACAGCACCTAAAGTTTAAAGCAGAAATTGGGGCACTGTTGAAATTTTCATTTTTGACCAAAATCGATAGGTCCGGGGCTTAGGGAATTTCTCATATGCCACAAAACGGTTGAAGCTCCTTTTCAAAAATGATGCTCCGAAATCAACTTCTGTCAACTTAGTGATACATTTTGGGATAGCACCTAAAGTTTAAAGCAGAAATTGGGGCACTGTTGAAATTTTCATTTTTGACCAAAATCGATAGGTCCGGGGCTTAGGGAATTTCTCATATGCCACAAAACGGTTGAAGCTCCTTTTCAAAAATGATGCTCCGAAATCAACTTCTGTCAACTTAGTGATACATTTTGGGATAGCACCTAAAGTTTAAAGCAGAAATTGGGGCACTGTTGAAATTTTCATTTTTGACCAAAATCGACAGGTCCGGGGCTTAGGGAATTTCTCATATGCCACAAAACGGTTGAAGCTCCTGTTCAAAAATGATGCTCCGAAATCAACTTCTGTCATCTTAGTGATACATTTTGGGACAGCACCTATAGTTTAAAGCAGAAATTGGGGCACTGTTGAAATTTTCATTTTTGACCAAAATCGACAGGTCCGGGGCTTAGGGAATTTCTCATATGCCACAAAATGGTTGAAGCTTCTGTTCAAAAATGATGCTCCGAAATCAACTTCTGTCACCTTAGTGATACATTTTGGGATAGCACCTAAAGTTTAAAGCAGAAATTGGGGCACTTTTGAAATTTTCATTTTTGACCAAAATCGACAGGTCCGGGGCTTAGGGAATTTCTCATATGCCACAAAACGGTTGAAGCTTCTGTTCAAAAATGATGCTCCGAAATCAACTTCTGTCACCTTAGTGATACATTTTGGGATAGCACCTAAAGTTTAAAGCAGAAATTGGGGCACTTTTGAAATTTTCACTTTTGACCAAAATCGACAGGTCCGGGGCTTAGGGAATTTCTCATATGTCACAAAACGGTTCAAGCTCCTGTTCAAAAATGATGCTCCGAAATCAACTTCTGTCACCTTAGTGATACATTTTGGGATAGCACCTAAAGTTTAAAGCAGAAATTGGGGCACTTTTGAAATTTTCACTTTTGACCAAAATCGACAGGTCCGGGGCTTAGGGAATTTCTCATATGCCACAAAACGGTTGAAGCTCCTTTTCAAAAATGATGCTCCGAAATCAACTTCTGTCAACTTAGTGATACATTTTGGGATAGCACCTAAAGTTTAAAGCAGAAATTGGGGCACTGTTGAAATTTTCATTTTTGACCAAAATCGACAGGTCCGGGGCTTAGGGAATTTCTCATATGCCACAAAACGGTTGAAGCTTCTGTTCAAAAATGATGCTCCGAAATCAACTTCTGTCATCTTAGTGATACATTTTGGGACAGCACCTATAGTTTAAAGCAGAAATTGGGGCACTGTTGAAATTTTCATTTTTGACCAAAATCGACAGGTCCGGGGCTTAGGGAATTTCTCATATGCCACAAAACGGTTGAAGCTTCTGTTCAAAAATTATGCTCCGAAATCAACTTCTGTCACCTTAGTGATACATTTTGGGATAGCACCTAAAGTTTAAAGCAGAAATTGGGGCACTTTTGAAATTTTCATTTTTGACCAAAATCGACAGGTCCGGGGCTTAGGGAATTTCTCATATGCCACAAAACGGTTGAAGCTCCTGTTCAAAAATGATGCTCCGAAATCAACTTCTGTCATCTTAGTGATACATTTTGGGACAGCACCTATAGTTTAAAGCAGAAATTGGGGCACTTTTGAAATTTTCATTTTTGACCAAAATCGACAGGTCCGGGGCTTAGGGAATTTCTCATATGCCACAAAATGGTTGAAGCTCCTTTTCAAAAATGATGCTCCGAAATCAACTTCTGTCACCTTAGTGATACATTTTGGGATAGCACCTATAGTTTAAAGCAGAAATTGGGGCACTTTTGAAATTTTCATTTTTGACCAAAATCGACAGGTCTGGGGCTTAGGGAATTTCTCATATGCGACAAAACGGTTAAAGCTCCTGTTCAAAAATGATGCTCCTAAATCAACTTCTGTCACCTTAGTGATACATTTTGGGATAGTACCTTAAGTTTAAAGCAGAAATTGGGGCACTTTTGAAATTTTCACTTTTGACCAAAATCGACAGCTCCGGGGGTTAGGGAATTTCTCATATGCCACAAAACGGTTGAAGCTCCTTTTCAAAAATGATGCTCCGAAATCAACTTCTGTCAACTTAGTGATACATTTTGGGATAGCACCTAAAGTTTAAAGCAGAAATTGGGGCACTGTTGAAATTTTCATTTTTGACCAAAATCGATAGGTCCGGGGCTTAGGGAATTTCTCATATGCCACAAAACGGTTGAAGCTCCTTTTCAAAAATGATGCTCCGAAATCAACTTCTGTCAACTTAGTGATACATTTTGGGATAGCACCTAAAGTTTAAAGCAGAAATTGGGGCACTGTTGAAATTTTCATTTTTGAACAAAATCGACAGGTCCGGGGCTTAGGGAATTTCTCATATGCCACAAAACGGTTGAAGCTTCTGTTCAAAAATGATGCTCCGAAATCAACTTCTGTCATCTTAGTGATACATTTTGGGACAGCACCTATAGTTTAAAGCAGAAATTGGGGCACTGTTGAAATTTTCATTTTTGACCAAAATCGATAGGTCCGGGGCTTAGGGAATTTCTCATATGCCACAAAACGGTTGAAGCTCCTTTTCAAAAATGATGCTCCGAAATCAACTTCTGTCAACTTAGTGATACATTTTGGGATAGCACCTAAAGTTTAAAGCAGAAATTGGGGCACTGTTGAAATTTTCATTTTTGACCAAAATCGACAGGTCCGGGGCTTAGGGAATTTCTCATATGCCACAAAACGGTTGAAGCTTCTGTTCAAAAATGATGCTCCGAAATCAACTTCTGTCATCTTAGTGATACATTTTGGGACAGCACCTAAAGTTTAAAGCAGAAATTGGGGCACTGTTGAAATTTTCATTTTTGACCAAAATCGATAGGTCCGGGGCTTAGGGAATTTCTCATATGCCACAAAACGGTTGAAGCTCCTTTTCAAAAATGATGCTCCGAAATCAACTTCTGTCAACTTAGTGATACATTTTGGGATAGCACCTAAAGTTTAAAGCAGAAATTGGGGCACTGTTGAAATTTTCATTTTTGACCAAAATCGATAGGTCCGGGGCTTAGGGAATTTCTCATATGCCACAAAACGGTTGAAGCTCCTTTTCAAAAATGATGCTCCGAAATCAACTTCTGTCAACTTAGTGATACATTTTGGGATAGCACCTAAAGTTTAAAGCAGAAATTGGGGCACTGTTGAAATTTTCATTTTTGACCAAAATCGACAGGTCCGGGGCTTAGGGAATTTCTCATATGCCACAAAACGGTTGAAGCTCCTGTTCAAAAATGATGCTCCGAAATCAACTTCTGTCATCTTAGTGATACATTTTGGGACAGCACCTATAGTTTAAAGCAGAAATTGGGGCACTGTTGAAATTTTCATTTTTGACCAAAATCGACAGGTCCGGGGCTTAGGGAATTTCTCATATGCCACAAAATGGTTGAAGCTTCTGTTCAAAAATGATGCTCCGAAATCAACTTCTGTCACCTTAGTGATACATTTTGGGATAGCACCTAAAGTTTAAAGCAGAAATTGGGGCACTTTTGAAATTTTCATTTTTGACCAAAATCGACAGGTCCGGGGCTTAGGGAATTTCTCATATGCCACAAAACGGTTGAAGCTTCTGTTCAAAAATGATGCTCCGAAATCAACTTCTGTCACCTTAGTGATACATTTTGGGATAGCACCTAAAGTTTAAAGCAGAAATTGGGGCACTTTTGAAATTTTCACTTTTGACCAAAATCGACAGGTCCGGGGCTTAGGGAATTTCTCATATGTCACAAAACGGTTCAAGCTCCTGTTCAAAAATGATGCTCCGAAATCAACTTCTGTCACCTTAGTGATACATTTTGGGATAGCACCTAAAGTTTAAAGCAGAAATTGGGGCACTTTTGAAATTTTCACTTTTGACCAAAATCGACAGGTCCGGGGCTTAGGGAATTTCTCATATGCCACAAAACGGTTGAAGCTCCTTTTCAAAAATGATGCTCCGAAATCAACTTCTGTCAACTTAGTGATACATTTTGGGATAGCACCTAAAGTTTAAAGCAGAAATTGGGGCACTGTTGAAATTTTCATTTTTGACCAAAATCGACAGGTCCGGGGCTTAGGGAATTTCTCATATGCCACAAAACGGTTGAAGCTTCTGTTCAAAAATGATGCTCCGAAATCAACTTCTGTCATCTTAGTGATACATTTTGGGACAGCACCTATAGTTTAAAGCAGAAATTGGGGCACTGTTGAAATTTTCATTTTTGACCAAAATCGACAGGTCCGGGGCTTAGGGAATTTCTCATATGCCACAAAACGGTTGAAGCTTCTGTTCAAAAATTATGCTCCGAAATCAACTTCTGTCACCTTAGTGATACATTTTGGGATAGCACCTAAAGTTTAAAGCAGAAATTGGGGCACTTTTGAAATTTTCATTTTTGACCAAAATCGACAGGTCCGGGGCTTAGGGAATTTCTCATATGCCACAAAACGGTTGAAGCTCCTGTTCAAAAATGATGCTCCGAAATCAACTTCTGTCATCTTAGTGATACATTTTGGGACAGCACCTATAGTTTAAAGCAGAAATTGGGGCACTTTTGAAATTTTCATTTTTGACCAAAATCGACAGGTCCGGGGCTTAGGGAATTTCTCATATGCCACAAAATGGTTGAAGCTTCTGTTCAAAAATGATGCTCCGAAATCAACTTCTGTCACCTTAGTGATACATTTTGGGATAGCACCTATAGTTTAAAGCAGAAATTGGGGCACTTTTGAAATTTTCATTTTTGACCAAAATCGACAGGTCCGGGGCTTAGGGAATTTCTCATATGCGACAAAACGGTTAAAGCTCCTGTTCAAAAATGATGCTCCTAAATCAACTTCTGTCACCTTAGTGATACATTTTGGGATAGTACCTTAAGTTTAAAGCAGAAATTGGGGCACTTTTGAAATTTTCACTTTTGACCAAAATCGACAGCTCCGGGGGTTAGGGAATTTCTCATATGCCACAAAACGGTTGAAGCTCCTTTTCAAAAATGATGCTCCGAAATCAACTTCTGTCAACTTAGTGATACATTTTGGGATAGCACCTAAAGTTTAAAGCAGAAATTGGGGCACTGTTGAAATTTTCATTTTTGACCAAAATCGATAGGTCCGGGGCTTAGGGAATTTCTCATATGCCACAAAACGGTTGAAGCTTCTGTTCAAAAATGATGCTCCGAAATCAACTTCTGTCATCTTAGTGATACATTTTGGGACAGCACCTATAGTTTAAAGCAGAAATTGGGGCACTGTTGAAATTTTCATTTTTGACCAAAATCGACAGGTCCGGGGCTTAGGGAATTTCTCATATGCCACAAAACGGTTGAAGCTTCTGTTCAAAAATGATGCTCCGAAATCAACTTCTGTCACCTTAGTGATACATTTTGGGATAGCACCTAAAGTTTAAAGCAGAAATTGGGGCACTTTTGAAATTTTCACTTTTGACCAAAATCGACAGGTCCGGGGCTTAGGGAATTTCTCATATGTCACAAAACGGTTCAAGCTCCTGTTCAAAAATGATGCTCCGAAATCAACTTCTGTCACCTTAGTGATACATTTTGGGATAGCACCTAAAGTTTAAAGCAGAAATTGGGGCACTTTTGAAATTTTCACTTTTGACCAAAATTGACAGGTCCGGGGCTTAGGGAATTTCTCATATGCGACAAAACGGTTAAAGCTCCTGTTCAAAAATGATGCTCCTAAATCAACTTCTGTCACCTTAGTGATACATTTTGGGATAGTACCTTAAGTTTAAAGCAGAAATTGGGGCACTTTTGAAATTTTCACTTTTGACCAAAATCGACAGCTCCGGGGGTTAGGGAATTTCTCATATGCCACAAAACGGTTGAAGCTCCTTTTCAAAAATGATGCTCCGAAATCAACTTCTGTCAACTTAGTGATACATTTTGGGATAGCACCTAAAGTTTAAAGCAGAAATTGGGGCACTGTTGAAATTTTCATTTTTGACCAAAATCGATAGGTCCGGGGCTTAGGGAATTAGGGAATTTCTCATATGCCACAAAACGGTTGAAGCTTCTGTTCAAAAATGATGCTCCGAAATCAACTTCTGTCATCTTAGTGATACATTTTGGGACAGCACCTATAGTTTAAAGCAGAAATTGGGGCACTGTTGAAATTTTCATTTTTGACCAAAATCGACAGGTCCGGGGCTTAGGGAATTTCTCATATGCCCCAAAACGGTTGAAGCTTCTGTTCAAAAATGATGCTCCGAAATCAACTTCTGTCACCTTAGTGATACATTTTGGGATAGCACCTAAAGTTTAAAGCAGAAATTGGGGCACTTTTGAAATTTTCACTTTTGACCAAAATCGACAGGTCCGGGGCTTAGGGAATTTCTCATATGTCACAAAACGGCTCAAGCTCCTGTTCAAAAATGATGCTCCGAAATCAACTTCTGTCACCTTAGTGATACATTTTGGGATAGCACCTAAAGTTTAAAGCAGAAATTGGGGCACTTTTGAAATTTTCACTTTTGACCAAAATCGACAGGTCCGGGGCTTAGGGAATTTCTCATATGCCACAAAACGGTTGAAGCTCCTTTTCAAAAATGATGCTCCGAAATCAACTTCTGTCAACTTAGTGATACATTTTGGGATAGCACCTAAAGTTTAAAGCAGAAATTGGGGCACTTTTGAAATTTTCACTTTTGACCAAAATCGACAGGTCCGGGGCTTAGGGAATTTCTCATATGTCACAAAACGGTTCAAGCTCCTGTTCAAAAATGATGCTCCGAAATCAACTTCTGTCACCTTAGTGATACATTTTGGGATAGCACCTAAAGTTTAAAGCAGAAATTGGGGCACTTTTGAAATTTTCACTTTTGACCAAAATCGACAGGTCCGGGGCTTAGGGAATTTCTCATATGCCACAAAACGGTTGAAGCTTCTGTTCAAAAATGATGCTCCGAAATCAACTTCTGTCATCTTAGTGATACATTTTGGGACAGCACCTATAGTTTAAAGCAGAAATTGGGGCACTGTTGAAATTTTCATTTTTGACCAAAATCGACAGGTCCGGGGCTTAGGGAATTTCTCATATGCCACAAAATGGTTGAAGCTTCTGTTCAAAAATGATGCTCCGAAATCAACTTCTGTCACCTTAGTGATACATTTTGGGATAGCACCTAAAGTTTAAAGCAGAAATTGGGGCACTTTTGAAATTTTCATTTTTGACCAAAATCGACAGGTCCGGGGCTTAGGGAATTTCTCATATGCCACAAAACGGTTGAAGCTTCTGTTCAAAAATGATGCTCCGAAATCAACTTCTGTCACCTTAGTGATACATTTTGGGATAGCACCTAAAGTTTAAAGCAGAAAT
Organism: Pseudophryne corroboree; assembly: GCF_028390025.1. Lineage (NCBI taxonomy): Eukaryota > Metazoa > Chordata > Amphibia > Anura > Myobatrachidae > Pseudophryne > Pseudophryne corroboree. Next base: position 8,503 of record NW_026970436.1, read on the forward strand.
TGGGGCACTTTTGAAATTTTCACTTTTGACCAAAATCGACAGGTCCGGGGCTTAGGGAATTTCTCATATGTCACAAAACGGTTCAAGCTCCTGTTCAAAAATGATGCTCCGAAATCAACTTCTGTCACCTTAGTGATACATTTTGGGATAGCACCTAAAGTTTAAAGCAGAAATTGGGGCACTTTTGAAATTTTCACTTTTGACCAAAATCGACAGGTCCGGGGCTTAGGGAATTTCTCATATGCCACAAAACGGTTGAAGCTCCTTTTCAAAAATGATGCTCCGAAATCAACTTCTGTCAACTTAGTGATACATTTTGGGATAGCACCTAAAGTTTAAAGCAGAAATTGGGGCACTGTTGAAATTTTCATTTTTGACCAAAATCAACAGGTCCGGGGCTTAGGGAATTTCTCATATGCCACAAAACGGTTGAAGCTTCTGTTCAAAAATGATGCTCCGAAATCAACTTCTGTCATCTTAGTGATACATTTTGGGACAGCACCTATAGTTTAAAGCAGAAATTGGGGCACTGTTGAAATTTTCATTTTTGACCAAAATCGACAGGTCCGGGGCTTAGGGAATTTCTCATATGCCACAAAACGGTTGAAGCTTCTGTTCAAAAATTATGCTCCGAAATCAACTTCTGTCACCTTAGTGATACATTTTGGGATAGCACCTAAAGTTTAAAGCAGAAATTGGGGCACTTTTGAAATTTTCATTTTTGACCAAAATCGACAGGTCCGGGGCTTAGGGAATTTCTCATATGCCACAAAACGGTTGAAGCTCCTGTTCAAAAATGATGCTCCGAAATCAACTTCTGTCATCTTAGTGATACATTTTGGGACAGCACCTATAGTTTAAAGCAGAAATTGGGGCACTGTTGAAATTTTCATTTTTGACCAAAATCGACAGGTCCGGAGCTTAGGGAATTTCTCATATGCGACAAAACGGTTGAAGCTCCTGTTCAAAAATGATGCTCCTAAATCAACTTCTGTCACCTTAGTGATACATTTTGGGATAGTACCTTAAGTTTAAAGCAGAAATTGGGGCACTTTTGAAATTTTCATTTTTGACCAAAATCGACAGGTCCGGGGCTTAGGTAATTTCTCATATGCGACAAAACGGTTGAAGCTTCTGTTCAAAAATGATGCTCCGAAATCAACTTCTGTCACCTTAGTGATACATTTTGGGATAGCACCTAAAGTTTAAAGCAGAAATTGGGGCACTTTTGAAATTTTCACTTTTGACCAAAATCGACAGGTCCGGGGCTTAGGGAATTTCTCATATGCCACAAAACGGTTGAAGCTCCTTTTCAAAAATGATGCTCCGAAATCAACTTCTGTCAACTTAGTGATACATTTTGGGATAGCACCTAAAGTTTAAAGCAGAAATTGGGGCACTGTTGAAATTTTCATTTTTGACCAAAATCGACAGGTCCGGGGCTTAGGGAATTTCTCATATGCCACAAAATGGTTGAAGCTTCTGTTCAAAAATGATGCTCCGAAATCAACTTCTGTCACCTTAGTGATACATTTTGGGATAGCACCTAAAGTTTAAAGCAGAAATTGGGACACTTTTGAAATTTTCATTTTTGACCAAAATCGACAGGTCCGGGCTTAGGGAATTTCTCATATGCCACAAAACGGTTGAAGCTCCTGTTCAAAAATGATGCTCCGAAATCAACTTCTGTCATCTTAGTGATACATTTTGGGACAGCACCTATAGTTTAAAGCAGAAATTGGGGCACTTTTGAAATTTTCATTTTTGACCAAAATCGACAGGTCCGGGGCTTAGGGAATTTCTCATATGCCACAAAATGGTTGAAGCTTCTGTTCAAAAATGATGCTCCGAAATTAACTTCTGTCACCTTAGTGATACATTTTGGGATAGCACCTAAAGTTTAAAGCAGAAATTGGGGCACTTTTGAAATTTTCATTTTTGACCAAAATCGACAGGTCCGGGGCTTAGGGAATTTCTCATATGCAACAAAACGGTTGAAGCTCCTGTTCAAAAATGATGCTCCTAAATCAACTTCTGTCACCTTAGTGATACATTTTGGGATAGTACCTTAAGTTTAAAGCAGAAATTGGGGCACTTTTGAAATTTTCATTTTTGACCAAAATCGACAGGTCCGGGGCTTAGGGAATTTCTCATATGCCACAAAACGGTTGAAGCTTCTGTTCAAAAATGATGCTCCGAAATCAACTTCTGTCACCTTAGTGATACATTTTGGGATAGCACCTAAAGTTTAAAGCAGAAATTGGGGCACTTTTGAATTTTTCATTTTTGACCAAAATCGACAGGTCCGGGGCTTAGGGAATTTCTCATATGCCACAAAACGGTTGAAGCTTCTGTTCAAAAATGATGCTCCGAAATCAACTTCTGTCACCTTAGTGATACAATTTGGGATAGCACCTAAAGTTTAAAGCAGAAATTGGGGCACTTTTGAAATTTTAATTTTTGACCAAAATCGACAGGTCCGGGGCTTAGGGAATTTCTCATATGCCACAAAACGGTTGAAGCTCCTGTTCAAAAATGATGCTCCGAAATCAACTTCTGTCATCTTAGTGATACATTTTGGGACAGCACCTATAGTTTAAAGCAGAAATTGGGGCACTTTTGAAATTTTCATTTTTGACCAAAATCGACAGGTCCGGGGCTTAGGGAATTTCTCATATGCCACAAAATGGTTGAAGCTTCTGTTCAAAAATGATGCTCCGAAATCAACTTCTGTCACCTTAGTGATACATTTTGGGATAGCACCTATAGTTTAAAGCAGAAATTGGGGCACTTTTGAAATTTTCATTTTTGACCAAAATCGACAGGTCTGGGGCTTAGGGAATTTCTCATATGCGACAAAACGGTTAAAGCTCCTGTTCAAAAATGATGCTCCTAAATCAACTTCTGTCACCTTAGTGATACATTTTGGGATAGTACCTTAAGTTTAAAGCAGAAATTGGGGCACTTTTGAAATTTTCACTTTTGACCAAAATCGACAGCTCCGGGGGTTAGGGAATTTCTCATATGCCACAAAACGGTTGAAGCTCCTTTTCAAAAATGATGCTCCGAAATCAACTTCTGTCAACTTAGTGATACATTTTGGGATAGCACCTAAAGTTTAAAGCAGAAATTGGGGCACTGTTGAAATTTTCATTTTTGACCAAAATCGATAGGTCCGGGGCTTAGGGAATTTCTCATATGCCACAAAACGGTTGAAGCTCCTTTTCAAAAATGATGCTCCGAAATCAACTTCTGTCAACTTAGTGATACATTTTGGGATAGCACCTAAAGTTTAAAGCAGAAATTGGGGCACTGTTGAAATTTTCATTTTTGAACAAAATCGACAGGTCCGGGGCTTAGGGAATTTCTCATATGCCACAAAACGGTTGAAGCTCCTTTTCAAAAATGATGCTCCGAAATCAACTTCTGTCAACTTAGTGATACATTTTGGGATAGCACCTAAAGTTTAAAGCAGAAATTGGGGCACTGTTGAAATTTTCATTTTTGACCAAAATCGATAGGTCCGGGGCTTAGGGAATTTCTCATATGCCACAAAACGGTTGAAGCTCCTTTTCAAAAATGATGCTCCGAAATCAACTTCTGTCAACTTAGTGATACATTTTGGGATAGCACCTAAAGTTTAAAGCAGAAATTGGGGCACTGTTGAAATTTTCATTTTTGACCAAAATCGACAGGTCCGGGGCTTAGGGAATTTCTCATATGCCACAAAACGGTTGAAGCTCCTGTTCAAAAATGATGCTCCGAAATCAACTTCTGTCATCTTAGTGATACATTTTGGGACAGCACCTATAGTTTAAAGCAGAAATTGGGGCACTGTTGAAATTTTCATTTTTGACCAAAATCGACAGGTCCGGGGCTTAGGGAATTTCTCATATGCCACAAAATGGTTGAAGCTTCTGTTCAAAAATGATGCTCCGAAATCAACTTCTGTCACCTTAGTGATACATTTTGGGATAGCACCTAAAGTTTAAAGCAGAAATTGGGGCACTTTTGAAATTTTCATTTTTGACCAAAATCGACAGGTCCGGGGCTTAGGGAATTTCTCATATGCCACAAAACGGTTGAAGCTTCTGTTCAAAAATGATGCTCCGAAATCAACTTCTGTCACCTTAGTGATACATTTTGGGATAGCACCTAAAGTTTAAAGCAGAAATTGGGGCACTTTTGAAATTTTCACTTTTGACCAAAATCGACAGGTCCGGGGCTTAGGGAATTTCTCATATGTCACAAAACGGTTCAAGCTCCTGTTCAAAAATGATGCTCCGAAATCAACTTCTGTCACCTTAGTGATACATTTTGGGATAGCACCTAAAGTTTAAAGCAGAAATTGGGGCACTTTTGAAATTTTCACTTTTGACCAAAATCGACAGGTCCGGGGCTTAGGGAATTTCTCATATGCCACAAAACGGTTGAAGCTCCTTTTCAAAAATGATGCTCCGAAATCAACTTCTGTCAACTTAGTGATACATTTTGGGATAGCACCTAAAGTTTAAAGCAGAAATTGGGGCACTGTTGAAATTTTCATTTTTGACCAAAATCGACAGGTCCGGGGCTTAGGGAATTTCTCATATGCCACAAAACGGTTGAAGCTTCTGTTCAAAAATGATGCTCCGAAATCAACTTCTGTCATCTTAGTGATACATTTTGGGACAGCACCTATAGTTTAAAGCAGAAATTGGGGCACTGTTGAAATTTTCATTTTTGACCAAAATCGACAGGTCCGGGGCTTAGGGAATTTCTCATATGCCACAAAACGGTTGAAGCTTCTGTTCAAAAATTATGCTCCGAAATCAACTTCTGTCACCTTAGTGATACATTTTGGGATAGCACCTAAAGTTTAAAGCAGAAATTGGGGCACTTTTGAAATTTTCATTTTTGACCAAAATCGACAGGTCCGGGGCTTAGGGAATTTCTCATATGCCACAAAACGGTTGAAGCTCCTGTTCAAAAATGATGCTCCGAAATCAACTTCTGTCATCTTAGTGATACATTTTGGGACAGCACCTATAGTTTAAAGCAGAAATTGGGGCACTTTTGAAATTTTCATTTTTGACCAAAATCGACAGGTCCGGGGCTTAGGGAATTTCTCATATGCCACAAAATGGTTGAAGCTTCTGTTCAAAAATGATGCTCCGAAATCAACTTCTGTCACCTTAGTGATACATTTTGGGATAGCACCTATAGTTTAAAGCAGAAATTGGGGCACTTTTGAAATTTTCATTTTTGACCAAAATCGACAGGTCCGGGGCTTAGGGAATTTCTCATATGCGACAAAACGGTTAAAGCTCCTGTTCAAAAATGATGCTCCTAAATCAACTTCTGTCACCTTAGTGATACATTTTGGGATAGTACCTTAAGTTTAAAGCAGAAATTGGGGCACTTTTGAAATTTTCACTTTTGACCAAAATCGACAGCTCCGGGGGTTAGGGAATTTCTCATATGCCACAAAACGGTTGAAGCTCCTTTTCAAAAATGATGCTCCGAAATCAACTTCTGTCAACTTAGTGATACATTTTGGGATAGCACCTAAAGTTTAAAGCAGAAATTGGGGCACTGTTGAAATTTTCATTTTTGACCAAAATCGATAGGTCCGGGGCTTAGGGAATTTCTCATATGCCACAAAACGGTTGAAGCTTCTGTTCAAAAATGATGCTCCGAAATCAACTTCTGTCATCTTAGTGATACATTTTGGGACAGCACCTATAGTTTAAAGCAGAAATTGGGGCACTGTTGAAATTTTCATTTTTGACCAAAATCGACAGGTCCGGGGCTTAGGGAATTTCTCATATGTCACAAAACGGTTCAAGCTCCTGTTCAAAAATGATGCTCCGAAATCAACTTCTGTCACCTTAGTGATACATTTTGGGATAGCACCTAAAGTTTAAAGCAGAAATTGGGGCACTTTTGAAATTTTCACTTTTGACCAAAATTGACAGGTCCGGGGCTTAGGGAATTTCTCATATGCGACAAAACGGTTAAAGCTCCTGTTCAAAAATGATGCTCCTAAATCAACTTCTGTCACCTTAGTGATACATTTTGGGATAGTACCTTAAGTTTAAAGCAGAAATTGGGGCACTTTTGAAATTTTCACTTTTGACCAAAATCGACAGCTCCGGGGGTTAGGGAATTTCTCATATGCCACAAAACGGTTGAAGCTCCTTTTCAAAAATGATGCTCCGAAATCAACTTCTGTCAACTTAGTGATACATTTTGGGATAGCACCTAAAGTTTAAAGCAGAAATTGGGGCACTGTTGAAATTTTCATTTTTGACCAAAATCGATAGGTCCGGGGCTTAGGGAATTAGGGAATTTCTCATATGCCACAAAACGGTTGAAGCTTCTGTTCAAAAATGATGCTCCGAAATCAACTTCTGTCATCTTAGTGATACATTTTGGGACAGCACCTATAGTTTAAAGCAGAAATTGGGGCACTGTTGAAATTTTCATTTTTGACCAAAATCGACAGGTCCGGGGCTTAGGGAATTTCTCATATGCCCCAAAACGGTTGAAGCTTCTGTTCAAAAATGATGCTCCGAAATCAACTTCTGTCACCTTAGTGATACATTTTGGGATAGCACCTAAAGTTTAAAGCAGAAATTGGGGCACTTTTGAAATTTTCACTTTTGACCAAAATCGACAGGTCCGGGGCTTAGGGAATTTCTCATATGTCACAAAACGGTTCAAGCTCCTGTTCAAAAATGATGCTCCGAAATCAACTTCTGTCACCTTAGTGATACATTTTGGGATAGCACCTAAAGTTTAAAGCAGAAATTGGGGCACTTTTGAAATTTTCACTTTTGACCAAAATCGACAGGTCCGGGGCTTAGGGAATTTCTCATATGCCACAAAACGGTTGAAGCTCCTTTTCAAAAATGATGCTCCGAAATCAACTTCTGTCAACTTAGTGATACATTTTGGGATAGCACCTAAAGTTTAAAGCAGAAATTGGGGCACTTTTGAAATTTTCACTTTTGACCAAAATCGACAGGTCCGGGGCTTAGGGAATTTCTCATATGTCACAAAACGGTTCAAGCTCCTGTTCAAAAATGATGCTCCGAAATCAACTTCTGTCACCTTAGTGATACATTTTGGGATAGCACCTAAAGTTTAAAGCAGAAATTGGGGCACTTTTGAAATTTTCACTTTTGACCAAAATCGACAGGTCCGGGGCTTAGGGAATTTCTCATATGCCACAAAACGGTTGAAGCTCCTTTTCAAAAATGATGCTCCGAAATCAACTTCTGTCAACTTAGTGATACATTTTGGGATAGCACCTAAAGTTTAAAGCAGAAATTGGGGCACTGTTGAAATTTTCATTTTTGACCAAAATCGACAGGTCCGGGGCTTAGGGAATTTCTCATATGCCACAAAACGGTTGAAGCTTCTGTTCAAAAATGATGCTCCGAAATCAACTTCTGTCATCTTAGTGATACATTTTGGGACAGCACCTATAGTTTAAAGCAGAAATTGGGGCACTGTTGAAATTTTCATTTTTGACCAAAATCGACAGGTCCGGGGCTTAGGGAATTTCTCATATGCCACAAAACGGTTGAAGCTTCTGTTCAAAAATTATGCTCCGAAATCAACTTCTGTCACCTTAGTGATACATTTTGGGATAGCACCTAAAGTTTAAAGCAGAAATTGGGGCACTTTTGAAATTTTCATTTTTGACCAAAATCGACAGGTCCGGGGCTTAGGAAATTTCTCATATGCCACAAAACGGTTGAAGCTCCTGTTCAAAAATGATGCTCCGAAATCAACTTCTGTCATCTTAGTGATACATTTTGGGACAGCACCTATAGTTTAAAGCAGAAATTGGGGCACTGTTGAAATTTTCATTTTTGACCAAAATCGACAGGTCCGGGGCTTAGGGAATTTCTCATATGCCACAAAATGGTTGAAGCTTCTGTTCAAAAATGATGCTCCGAAATCAACTTCTGTCACCTTAGTGATACATTTTGGGATAGCACCTAAAGTTTAAAGCAGAAATTGGGGCACTTTTGAAATTTTCATTTTTGACCAAAATCGACAGGTCCGGGGCTTAGGGAATTTCTCATATGCCACAAAACGGTTGAAGCTTCTGTTCAAAAATGATGCTCCGAAATCAACTTCTGTCACCTTAGTGATACATTTTGGGATAGCACCTAAAGTTTAAAGCAGAAATTGGGGCACTTTTGAAATTTTCACTTTTGACCAAAATCGACAGGTCCGGGGCTTAGGGAATTTCTCATATGTCACAAAACGGTTGAAGCTCCTTTTCAAAAATGATGCTCCGAAATCAACTTCTGTCAACTTAGTGATACATTTTGGGATAGCACCTAAAGTTTAAAGCAGAAATTGGGGCACTGTTGAAATTTTCATTTTTGACCAAAATCGACAGGTCCGGGGCTTAGGGAATTTCTCATATGCCACAAAACGGTTGAAGCTTCTGTTCAAAAATGATGCTCCGAAATCAACTTCTGTCATCTTAGTGATACATTTTGGGACAGCACCTATAGTTTAAAGCAGAAATTGGGGCACTGTTGAAATTTTCATTTTTGACCAAAATCGACAGGTCCGGGGCTTAGGGAATTTCTCATATGCCACAAAACGGTTGAAGCTTCTGTTCAAAAATTATGCTCCGAAATCAACTTCTGTCACCTTAGTGATACATTTTGGGATAGCACCTAAAGTTTAAAGCAGAAATTGGGGCACTTTTGAAATTTTCATTTTTGACCAAAATCGACAGGTCCGGGGCTTAGGGAATTTCTCATATGCCACAAAACGGTTGAAGCTCCTGTTCAAAAATGATGCTCCGAAATCAACTTCTGTCATCTTAGTGATACATTTTGGGACAGCACCTATAGTTTAAAGCAGAAATTGGGGCACTGGTGAAATTTTCATTTTTGACCAAAATCGACAGGTCCGGAGCTTAGGGAATTTCTCATATGCGACAAAACGGTTGAAGCTCCTGTTCAAAAATGATGCTCCTAAATCAACTTCTGTCACCTTAGTGATACATTTTGGGATAGTACCTTAAGTTTAAAGCAGAAATTGGGGCACTTTTGAAATTTTCATTTTTGAACAAAATTGACAGGTCCGGGGCTTAGGGAATTTCTCATATGCCACAAAACGGTTGAAGCTCCTGTTCAAAAATGATGCTCCGAAATCAACTTCTGTCATCTTAGTGATACATTTTGGGACAGCACCTATAGTTTAAAGCAGAAATTGGGGCACTTTTGAAATTTTCATTTTTGACCAAAATCGACAGGTCCGGGGCTTAGGGAATTTCTCATATGCGACAAAACGGTTGAAGCTTCTGTTCAAAAATGATGCTCCGAAATCAACTTCTGTCACCTTAGTGATACATTTTGGGATAGCACCTAAAGTTTAAAGCAGAAATTGGGGCACTTTTGAAATTTTCACTTTTGACCAAAATCGACAGGTCCGGGGCTTAGGGAATTTCTCATATGCCACAAAACGGTTGAAGCTCCTTTTCAAAAATGATGCTCCGAAATCAACTTCTGTCAACTTAGTGATACATTTTGGGATAGCACCTAAAGTTTAAAGCAGAAATTGGGGCACTGTTGAAATTTTCATTTTTGACCAAAATCGACAGGTCCGGGGCTTAGGGAATTTCTCATATGCCACAAAATGGTTGAAGCTTCTGTTCAAAAATGATGCTCCGAAATCAACTTCTGTCACCTTAGTGATACATTTTGGGATAGCACCTAAAGTTTAAAGCAGAAATTGGGGCACTTTTGAAATTTTCATTTTTGACCAAAATCGACAGGTCCGGGCTTAGGAAATTTCTCATATGCCACAAAATGGTTGAAGCTTCTGTTCAAAAATGATGCTCCGAAATTAACTTCTGTCACCTTAGTGATACATTTTGGGATAGCACCTAAAGTTTAAAGCAGAAATTGGGGCACTTTTGAAATTTTCATTTTTGACCAAAATCGACAGGTCCGGGGCTTAGGGAATTTCTCATATGCCACAAAATGGTTGAAGCTTCTGTTCAAAAATGATGCTCCGAAATTAACTTCTGTCACCTTAGTGATACATTTTGGGATAGCACCTAAAGTTTAAAGCAGAAATTGGGGCACTTTTGAAATTTTCATTTTTGACCAAAATCGACAGGTCCGGGGCTTAGGGAATTTCTCATATGCAACAAAACGGTTGAAGCTCCTGTTCAAAAATGATGCTCCTAAATCAACTTCTGTCACCTTAGTGATACATTTTGGGATAGTACCTTAAGTTTAAAGCAGAAATTGGGGCACTTTTGAAATTTTCATTTTTGACCAAAATCTACAGGTCCGGGGCTTAGGGAATTTCTCATATGCCACAAAACGGTTGAAGCTTCTGTTCAAAAATGATGCTCCGAAATCAACTTCTGTCACCTTAGTGATACATTTTGGGATAGCACCTAAAGTTTAAAGCAGAAATTGGGGCACTTTTGAATTTTTCATTTTTGACCAAAATCGACAGGTCCGGGGCTTAGGGAATTTCTCATATGCCACAAAACGGTTGAAGCTTCTGTTCAAAAATGATGCTCCGAAATCAACTTCTGTCACCTTAGTGATACAATTTGGGATAGCACCTAAAGTTTAAAGCAGAAATTGGGGCACTTTTGAAATTTTCATTTTTGACCAAAATCGACAGGTCCGGGGCTTAGGGAATTTCTCATATGCCACAAAACGGTTGAAGCTCCTGTTCAAAAATGATGCTCCGAAATCAACTTCTGTCATCTTAGTGATACATTTTGGGACAGCACCTATAGTTTAAAGCAGAAATTGGGGCACTTTTGAAATTTTCATTTTTGATCAAAATCGACAGGTCCGGGGCTTAGGGAATTTCTCATATGCCACAAAATGGTTGAAGCTTCTGTTCAAAAATGATGCTCCGAAATCAACTTCTGTCACCTTAGTGATACATTTTGGGATAGCACCTATAGTTTAAAGCAGAAATTGGGGCACTTTTGAAATTTTCATTTTTGACCAAAATCGACAGGTCCGGGGCTTAGGGAATTTCTCATATGCGACAAAACGGTTAAAGCTCCTGTTCAAAAATGATGCTCCTAAATCAACTTCTGTCACCTTAGTGATACATTTTGGGATAGTACCTTAAGTTTAAAGCAGAAATTGGGGCACTTTTGAAATTTTCACTTTTGACCAAAATCGACAGCTCCGGGGGTTAGGGAATTTCTCATATGCCACAAAACGGTTGAAGCTCCTTTTCAAAAATGATGCTCCGAAATCAACTTCTGTCAACTTAGTGATACATTTTGGGATAGCACCTAAAGTTTAAAGCAGAAATTGGGGCACTGTTGAAATTTTCATTTTTGACCAAAATCGATAGGTCCGGGGCTTAGGGAATTTCTCATATGCCACAAAACGGTTGAAGCTTCTGTTCAAAAATGATGCTCCGAAATCAACTTCTGTCATCTTAGTGATACATTTTGGGACAGCACCTATAGTTTAAAGCAGAAATTGGGGCACTGTTGAAATTTTCATTTTTGACCAAAATCGACAGGTCCGGGGCTTAGGGAATTTCTCATATGCCACAAAACGGTTGAAGCTTCTGTTCAAAAATGATGCTCCGATTTCAACTTCTGTCACCTTAGTGATACATTTTGGGATAGCACCTAAAGTTTAAAGCAGAAATTGGGGCACTTTTGAAATTTTCATTTTTGACCAAAATCGACAGGTCCGGGGCTTAGGGAATTTCTCATATGCCACAAAACGATTGAAGCTTCTGTTCAAAAATGATGCTCCGAAATCAACTTCTGTCACCTTAGTGATACATTTTGGGACAGCACCTATAGTTTAAAGCAGAAATTGGGGCACTTTTGAAATTTTCATTTTTGACCAAAATTGACAGGTCCGGGGCTTAGGGAATTTCTCATATGCCACAAAACGGTTGAAGCTTCTGTTCAAAAATGATGCTCCGAAATCAACTTCTGTCACCTTAGTGATACATTTTGGGATAGCACCTAAAGTTTAAAGCAGAAATTGGGGCACTTTTGAAATTTTCATTTTTGACCAAAATCGACAGGTCCGGGGCTTAGGGAATTTCTCATATGCCACAAAACGGTTGAAGCTCCTGTTCAAAAATGATGCTCCGAAATCAACTTCTGTCATCTTAGTGATACATTTTGGGACAGCACCTATAGTTTAAAGCAGAAATTGGGGCACTGTTGAAATTTTCATTTTTGACCAAAATCGACAGGTCCGGGGCTTAGGGAATTTCTCATATGCGACAAAACGGTTGAAGCTCCTGTTCAAAAATGATGCTCCTAAATCAACTTCTGTCACCTTAGTGATACATTTTGGGATAGTACCTTAAGTTTAAAGCAGAAATTGGGGCACTTTTGAAATTTTCATTTTTGAACAAAATTGACAGGTCCGGGGCTTAGGGAATTTCTCATATGCCACAAAACGGTTGAAGCTTCTGTTCAAAAATGATGCTCCGAAATCAACTTCTGTCATCTTAGTGATATATTTTGGGACAGCACCTATAGTTTAAAGCAGAAATTGGGGCACTTTTGAAATTTTCATTTTTGACCAAAATCGACAGGTCCGGGGCTTAGGGAATTTCTCATATGCGACAAAACGGTTGAAGCTTCTGTTCAAAAATGATGCTCCGAAATCAACTTCTGTCACCTTAGTGATACATTTTGGGATAGCACCTAAAGTTTAAAGCAGAAATTGGGGCACTTTTGACCAAAATCGACAGGTCCGGGGCTTAGGGAATTTCTCATATGCCACAAAACGGTTGAAGCTCCTTTTCAAAAATGATGCTCCGAAATCAACTTCTGTCACCTTAGTGATACATTTTGGGATAGTACCTTAAGTTTAAAGCAGAAATTGGGGCACTTTTGAAATTTTCATTTTTGACCAAAATCGACAGGTCCGGGGCTTAGGGAATTTCTCATATGCAACAAAACGGTTGAAGCTCCTGTTCAAAAATGATGCTCCTAAATCTACTTCTGTCACCTTAGTGATACATTTTGGGATAGTACCTTAAGTTTAAAGCAGAAATTGGGGCACTTTTGAAATTTTCATTTTTGACCAAAATCGACAGGTCCGGGGCTTAGGGAATTTCTCATATGCCACAAAACGGTTGAAGCTCCTGTTCAAAAATGATGCTCCGAAATCAACTTCTGTCACCTTAGTGATACATTTTGGGATAACACCTAAAGTTTAAAGCAGAAATTGGGGCACTTTTGAAATTTTCATTTTTGACCAAAATCGACAGGTCCGGGGCTTAGGGAATTTCTCATATGCCACAAAACGGTTGAAGCTCCTGTTCAAAAATGATGCTCCGAAATCAACTTCTGTCATCTTAGTGATACATTTTGGGACAGCACCTATAGTTTAAAGCAGAAATTGGGGCACTTTTGAAATTTTCATTTTTGACCAAAATCGACAGGTCCGGGGCTTAGGGAATTTCTCATATGCCACAAAACGGTTGAAGCTTCTGTTCAAAAATGATGCTCCGAAATCAACTTCTGTCACCTTAGTGATACATTTTGGGATAGTACCTTAAGTTTAAAGCAGAAATTGGGGCACTTTTGAAATTTTCACTTTTGACCAAAATCGACAGCTCCGGGGCTTAGGGAATTTCTCATATGCCACAAAACGGTTGAAGCTCCTTTTCAAAAATGATGCTCCGAAATCAACTTCTGTCAACTTAGTGATACATTTTGGGATAGCACCTAAAGTTTAAAGCAGAAATTGGGGCACTTTTGAAATTTTCACTTTTGACCAAAATCGACAGCTCCGGGGCTTAGGGAATTTCTCATATGCCACAAAACGGTTGAAGCTCCTTTTCAAAAATGATGCTCCGAAATCAACTTCTGTCAACTTAGTGATACATTTTGGGATAGCACCTAAAGTTTAAAGCAGAAATTGGGGCACTGTTGAAATTTTCATTTTTGACCAAAATCGACAGGTCCGGGGCTTAGGGAATTTCTCATTTGCCACAAAACGGTTGAAGCTCCTGTTCAAAAATGATGCTCCTAAATCAACTTCTGTCACCTTAGTGATACATTTTGGGATAGTACCTTAAGTTTAAAGCAGAAATTGGGGCACTTTTGAAATTTTCATTTTTGAACAAAATTGACAGGTCCGGGGCTTAGGGAATTTCTCATATGCCACAAAACGGTTGAAGCTTCTGTTCAAAAATGATGCTCCGAAATCAACTTCTGTCATCTTAGTGATACATTTTGGGACAGCACCTATAGTTTAAAGCAGAAATTGGGGCACTTTTGAAATTTTCATTTTTGACCAAAATCGACAGGTCCGGGGCTTAGGGAATTTCTCATATGCGACAAAACGGTTGAAGCTTCTGTTCAAAAATGATGCTCCGAAATCAACTTCTGTCACCTTAGTGATACATTTTGGGATAGCACCTAAAGTTTAAAGCAGAAATTGGTGCACTTTTGAAATTTTCACTTTTGACCAAAATCGACAGGTCCGGGGCTTAGGGAATTTCTCATATGCCACAAAACGGTTGAAGCTCCTTTTCAAAAATGATGCTCCGAAATCAACTTCTGTCAACTTAGTGATACATTTTGGGATAGCACCTAAAGTTTAAAGCAGAAATTGGGGCACTTTTGAAATTTTCATTTTTGACCAAAATCGACAGGTCCGGGGCTTAGGGAATTTCTCATATGCCACAAAACGGTTGAAGCTTCTGTTCAAAAATGATGCTCCGAAATCAACTTCTGTCACCTTAGTGATACATTTTGGGATAGCACCTAAAGTTTAAAGCAGAAATTGGGGCACTTTTGAAATTTTCATTTTTGACCAAAATCGACAGGTCCGGGGCTTAGGGAATTTCTCATATGCAACGAAACGGTTGAAGCTCCTGTTCAAAAATGATGCTCCTAAATCAACTTCTGTCACCTTAGTGATACATTTTGGGATAGTACCTTAAGTTTAAAGCAGAAATTGGGGCACTTTTGAAATTTTCATTTTTGACCAAAATCGACAGGTCCGGGGCTTAGGGAATTTCTCATATGCCACAAAACGGTTGAAGCTTCTGTTCAAAAATGATGCTCCGAAATCAACTTCTGTCACCTTAGTGATACATTTTGGTATAGCACCTAAAGTTTAAAGCAGAAATTGGGGCACTTTTGAATTTTTCATTTTTGACCAAAATCGACAGGTCCGGGGCATAGGGAATTTCTCATATGCCACAAAACGGTTGAAGCTTCTGTTCAAAAATGATGCTCCGAAATCAACTTCTGCCACCTTAGTGATACATTTTGGGATAGCACCTAAAGTTTAAAGCAGAAATTGGGGCACTTTTGAAATTTTCATTTTTGACCAAAATCGACAGGTCCGGGGCTTAGGGAATTTCTCATATGCCACAAAACGGTTGAAGCTCCTGTTCAAAAATGATGCTCCGAAATCAACTTCTGTCATCTTAGTGATACATTTTGGGACAGCACCTATAGTTTAAAGCAGAAATTGGGGCACTTTTGAAATTTTCATTTTTGACCAAAATCGACAGGTCCGAGGCTTAGGGAATTTCTCATATGCCACAAAATGGTTGAAGCTTCTGTTCAAAAATGATGCTCCGAAATCAACTTCTGTCACCTTAGTGATACATTTTGGGATAGCACCTATAGTTTAAAGCAGAAATTGGTGCACTGTTGAAATTTTCATTTTTGACCAAAATCGACAGGTCCGGGGCTTAGGGAATTTCTCATATGCCACAAAACGGTTGAAGCTCCTTTTCAAAAATGATGCTCCGAAATCAACTTCTGTCAACTTAGTGATACATTTTGGGATAGCACCTAAAGTTTAAAGCAGAAATTGGTGCACTGTTGAAATTTTCATTTTTGACCAAAATCGACAGGTCCGGGGCTTAGGGAATTTCTCATATGCCACAAAACGGTTTAAGCTTCTGTTCAAAAATGATGCTCCGAAATCAACTTCTGTCACCTTAGTGATACATTTTGGGATAGCACCTAAAGTTTAAAGCAGAAATTGGGGCACTTTTGAAATTTTCATTTTTGACCAAAATCGACAGGTCCGGGGCTTAGGGAATTTCTCATATGCCACAAAATGGTTGAAGCTTCTGTTCAAAAATGATGCTCCGAAATCAACTTCTGTCACCTTAGTGATACATTTTGGGATAGCACCTAAAGTTTAAAGCAGAAATTGGGGCACTTTTGAAATTTTCATTTTTGACCAAAATCGACAGGTCCGGGGCTTAGGGAATTTCTCATATGCGACAAAACGGTTGAAGCTCCTGTTCAAAAATGATGCTCCTAAATCAACTTCTGTCACCTTAGTGATACATTTTGGGAAAGTACCTTAAGTTTAAAGCAGACATTGGGGCACTTTTGAAATTTTCATTTTTGACCAAAATCGACAGGTCCGGGGCTTAGGGAATTTCTCATATGCGACAAAACGGTTAAAGCTCCTGTTCAAAAATGATGCTCCTAAATCAACTTCTGTCACCTTAGTGATACATTTTGGGATAGTACCTTAAGTTTAAAGCAGAAATTGGGGCACTGTTGAAATTTTCATTTTTGACCAAAATCGACAGGTCCGGGGCTTAGGGAATTTCTCATATGCCACAAAACGGTTGAAGCTTCTGTTCAAAAATGATGCTCCGAAATCAACTTCTGTCACCTTAGTGATACATTTTGGGATAGCACCTAAAGTTTAAAGCAGAAATTCGGTCACTTTTGAAATTTTCATTTTTGACCAAAATCGACAGGTCCGGGGCTTAGGGAATTTCTCATATGCCACAAAACGGTTGAAGCTCCTTTTCAAAAATGATGCTCCGAAATCAACTTCTGTCACCTTAGTGATACATTTTGGGATAGTACCTTAAGTTTAAAGCAGAAATTGGGGCACTTTTGAAATTTTCATTTTTGACCAAAATCGACAGGTCCGGGGCTTAGGGAATTTCTCATATGCAACAAAACGGTTGAAGCTCCTGTTCAAAAATGATGCTCCTAAATCTACTTCTGTCACCTTAGTGATACATTTTGGGATAGTACCTTAAGTTTAAAGCAGAAATTGGGGCACTTTTGAAATTTTCATTTTTGACCAAAATCGACAGGTCCGGGGCTTAGGGAATTTCTCATATGCCACAAAACGGTTGAAGCTTCTGTTC
Source organism: Pseudophryne corroboree (assembly GCF_028390025.1). Taxonomy (NCBI): domain Eukaryota; kingdom Metazoa; phylum Chordata; class Amphibia; order Anura; family Myobatrachidae; genus Pseudophryne; species Pseudophryne corroboree. The sequence continues at coordinate 25,642 of NW_026970436.1, forward strand.
AAAAATGATGCTCCGAAATCAACTTCTGTCACCTTAGTGATACATTTTGGGATAGCACCTAAAGTTTAAAGCAGAAATTGGGGCACTTTTGAATTTTTCATTTTTGACCAAAATCGACAGGTCCGGGGCATAGGGAATTTCTCATATGCCACAAAACGGTTGAAGCTTCTGTTCAAAAATGATGCTCCGAAATCAACTTCTGTCACCTTAGTGATACATTTTGGGATAACACCTAAAGTTTAAAGCAGAAATTGGGGCACTTTTGAAATTTTCATTTTTGACCAAAATCGACAGGTCCGGGGCTTAGGGAATTTCTCATATGCCACAAAACGGTTGAAGCTCCTGTTCAAAAATGATGCTCCGAAATCAACTTCTGTCATCTTAGTGATACATTTTGGGACAGCACCTATAGTTTAAAGCAGAAATTGGGGCACTTTTGAAATTTTCATTTTTGACCAAAATCGACAGGTCCGGGGCTTAGGGAATTTCTCATATGCCACAAAACGGTTGAAGCTTCTGTTAAAAAATGATGCTCCGAAATCAACTTCTGTCACCTTAGTGATACATTTTGGGATAGTACCTTAAGTTTAAAGCAGAAATTGGGGCACTTTTGAAATTTTCACTTTTGACCAAAATCGACAGCTCCGGGGCTTAGGGAATTTCTCATATGCCACAAAACGGTTGAAGCTCCTTTTCAAAAATGATGCTCCGAAATCAACTTCTGTCAACTTAGTGATACATTTTGGGATAGCACCTAAAGTTTAAAGCAGAAATTGGGGCACTTTTGAAATTTTCACTTTTGACCAAAATCGACAGCTCCGGGGCTTAGGGAATTTCTCATATGCCACAAAACGGTTGAAGCTCCTTTTCAAAAATGATGCTCCGAAATCAACTTCTGTCAACTTAGTGATACATTTTGGGATAGCACCTAAAGTTTAAAGCAGAAATTGGGGCACTGTTGAAATTTTCATTTTTGACCAAAATCGACAGGTCCGGGGCTTAGGGAATTTCTCATTTGCCACAAAACGGTTGAAGCTCCTGTTCAAAAATGATGCTCCTAAATCAACTTCTGTCACCTTAGTGATACATTTTGGGATAGTACCTTAAGTTTAAAGCAGAAATTGGGGCACTTTTGAAATTTTCATTTTTGAACAAAATTGACAGGTCCGGGGCTTAGGGAATTTCTCATATGCCACAAAACGGTTGAAGCTTCTGTTCAAAAATGATGCTCCGAAATCAACTTCTGTCATCTTAGTGATACATTTTGGGACAGCACCTATAGTTTAAAGCAGAAATTGGGGCACTTTTGAAATTTTCATTTTTGACCAAAATCGACAGGTCCGGGGCTTAGGGAATTTCTCATATGCGACAAAACGGTTGAAGCTTCTGTTCAAAAATGATGCTCCGAAATCAACTTCTGTCACCTTAGTGATACATTTTGGGATAGCACCTAAAGTTTAAAGCAGAAATTGGGGCACTTTTGAAATTTTCACTTTTGACCAAAATCGACAGGTCCGGGGCTTAGGGAATTTCTCATATGCCACAAAACGGTTGAAGCTCCTTTTCAAAAATGATGCTCCGAAATCAACTTCTGTCAACTTAGTGATACATTTTGGGATAGCACCTAAAGTTTAAAGCAGAAATTGGGGCACTTTTGAAATTTTCATTTTTGACCAAAATCGACAGGTCCGGGGCTTAGGGAATTTCTCATATGCCACAAAACGGTTGAAGCTTCTGTTCAAAAATGATGCTCCGAAATCAACTTCTGTCACCTTAGTGATACATTTTGGGATAGCACCTAAAGTTTAAAGCAGAAATTGGGGCACTTTTGAAATTTTCATTTTTGACCAAAATCGACAGGTCCGGGGCTTAGGGAATTTCTCATATGCAACGAAACGGTTGAAGCTCCTGTTCAAAAATGATGCTCCTAAATCAACTTCTGTCACCTTAGTGATACATTTTGGGATAGTACCTTAAGTTTAAAGCAGAAATTGGGGCACTTTTGAAATTTTCATTTTTGACCAAAATCGACAGGTCCGGGGCTTAGGGAATTTCTCATATGCCACAAAACGGTTGAAGCTTCTGTTCAAAAATGATGCTCCGAAATCAACTTCTGTCACCTTAGTGATACATTTTGGTATAGCACCTAAAGTTTAAAGCAGAAATTGGGGCACTTTTGAATTTTTCATTTTTGACCAAAATCGACAGGTCCGGGGCATAGGGAATTTCTCATATGCCACAAAACGGTTGAAGCTTCTGTTCAAAAATGATGCTCCGAAATCAACTTCTGTCACCTTAGTGATACATTTTGGGATAGCACCTAAAGTTTAAAGCAGAAATTGGGGCACTTTTGAAATTTTCATTTTTGACCAAAATCGACAGGTCCGGGGCTTAGGGAATTTCTCATATGCCACAAAACGGTTGAAGCTCCTGTTCAAAAATGATGCTCCGAAATCAACTTCTGTCATCTTAGTGATACATTTTGGGACAGCACCTACAGTTTAAAGCAGAAATTGGGGCACTTTTGAAATTTTCATTTTTGACCAAAATCGACAGGTCCGAGGCTTAGGGAATTTCTCATATGCCACAAAATGGTTGAAGCTTCTGTTCAAAAATGATGCTCCGAAATCAACTTCTGTCACCTTAGTGATACATTTTGGGATAGCACCTATAGTTTAAAGCAGAAATTGGTGCACTGTTGAAATTTTCATTTTTGACCAAAATCGACAGGTCCGGGGCTTAGGGAATTTCTCATATGCCACAAAACGGTTGAAGCTCCTTTTCAAAAATGATGCTCCGAAATCAACTTCTGTCAACTTAGTGATACATTTTGGGATAGCACCTAAAGTTTAAAGCAGAAATTGGTGCACTGTTGAAATTTTCATTTTTGACCAAAATCGACAGGTCCGGGGCTTAGGGAATTTCTCATATGCCACAAAACGGTTTAAGCTTCTGTTCAAAAATGATGCTCCGAAATCAACTTCTGTCACCTTAGTGATACATTTTGGGATAGCACCTAAAGTTTAAAGCAGAAATTGGGGCACTTTTGAATTTTTCATTTTTGACCAAAATCGACAGGTCCGGGGCTTAGGGAATTTCTCATATGCCACAAAACGGTTGAAGCTTCTGTTAAAAAATGATGCTCCGAAATCAACTTCTGTCACCTTAGTGATACATTTTGGGATAGCACCTAAAGTTTAAAGCAGAAATTGGGGCACTTTTGAAATTTTCATTTTTGACCAAAATCGACAGGTCCGGGGCTTAGGGAATTTCTCATATGCCACAAAATGGTTGAAGCTTCTGTTCAAAAATGATGCTCCGAAATCAACTTCTGTCACCTTAGTGATACATTTTGGGATAGCACCTAAAGTTTAAAGCAGAAATTGGGGCACTTTTGAAATTTTCATTTTTGACCAAAATCGACAGGTCCGGGGCTTAGGGAATTTCTCATATGCGACAAAACGGTTGAAGCTCCTGTTCAAAAATGATGCTCCTAAATCAACTTCTGTCACCTTAGTGATACATTTTGGGAAAGTACCTTAAGTTTAAAGCAGACATTGGGGCACTTTTGAAATTTTCATTTTTGACCAAAATCGACAGGTCCGGGGCTTAGGGAATTTCTCATATGCGACAAAACGGTTAAAGCTCCTGTTCAAAAATGATGCTCCTAAATCAACTTCTGTCACCTTAGTGATACATTTTGGGATAGTACCTTAAGTTTAAAGCAGAAATTGGGGCACTGTTGAAATTTTCATTTTTGACCAAAATCGACAGGTCCGGGGCTTAGGGAATTTCTCATATGCCACAAAACGGTTGAAGCTTCTGTTCAAAAATGATGCTCCGAAATCAACTTCTGTCACCTTAGTGATACATTTTGGGATAGCACCTAAAGTTTAAAGCAGAAATTGGGGCACTTTTGAAATTTTCATTTTTGACCAAAATCGACAGGTCCGGGGCTTAGGGAATTTCTCATATGCCACAAAACGGTTGAAGCTCCTGTTCAAAAATGATGCTCCGAAATCAACTTCTGTCATCTTAGTGATACATTTTGGGACAGCACCTATAGTTTAAAGCAGAAATTGGGGCACTGTTGAAATTTTCATTTTTGACCAAAATCGACAGGTCCGGGGCTTAGGGAATTTCTCATATGCGACAAAACGGTTGAAGCTCCTGTTCAAAAATGATGCTCCGAATTCAACTTCTGTCATCTTAGTGATACATTTTGGGACAGCACCTATAGTTTAAAGCAGAAATTGGGGCACTTTTGAAATTTTCATTTTTGACCAAAATCGACAGGTCCGGGGCTTAGGGAATTTCTCATATGCCACAAAACGGTTGAAGCTCCTTTTCAAAAATGATGCTCCGAAATCAACTTCTGTCAACTTAGTGATACATTTTGGGATAGCACCTAAAGTTTAAAGCAGAAATTGGGGCACTTTTGAAATTTTCATTTTTGACCAAAATCGACAGGTCCGGGGCTTAGGGAATTTCTCATATGCCACAAAACGGTTGAAGCTTCTGTTCAAAAATGATGCTCCGAAATCAACTTCTGTCACCTTAGTGATACATTTTGGGATAGCACCTAAAGTTTAAAGCAGAAATTGGGGCACTTTTGAAATTTTCATTTTTGACCAAAATCGACAGGTCCGGGGCTTAGGGAATTTCTCATATGTCACAAAACGGTTCAAGCTCCTGTTCAAAAATGATGCTCCGAAATCAACTTCTGTCACCTTAGTGATACATTTTGGGATAGCACCTAAAGTTTAAAGCAGAAATTGGGGCACTTTTGAAATTTTCATTTTTGACCAAAATCGACAGGTCCGGGGCTTAGGGAATTTCTCATATGCGACAAAACGGTTGAAGCTCCTGTTCAAAAATGATGCTCCTAAATCAACTTCTGTCACCTTAGTGATACATTTTGGGAAAGTACCTTAAGTTTAAAGCAGACATTGGGGCACTTTTGAAATTTTCATTTTTGACCAAAATCGACAGGTCCGGGGCTTAGGGAATTTCTCATATGCCACAAAACGGTTGAAGCTTCTGTTCAAAAATGATGCTCCGAAATCAACTTCTGTCACCTTAGTGATACATTTTGGGATAGCACCTAAAGTTTAAAGCAGAAATTGTGGCACTTTTGAAATTTTCATTTTTGACCAAAATCGACAGGTCCGGGCTTAGGGAATTTCTCATATGCCACAAAACGGTTGAAGCTCCTGTTCAAAAATGATGCTCCGAAATCAACTTCTGTCATCTTAGTGATACATTTTGGGACAGCACCTATAGTTTAAAGCAGAAATTGGGGCACTTTTGAAATTTTCATTTTTGACCAAAATCGACAGGTCCGGGGCTTAGGGAATTTCTCATATGCCACAAAATGGTTGAAGCTTCTGTTCAAAAATGATGCTCCGAAATCAACTTCTGTCACCTTAGTGATACATTTTGGGATAGCACCTAAAGTTTAAAGCAGAAATTGGGGCACTTTTGAAATTTTCATTTTTGACCAAAATCGACAGGTCCGGGGCTTAGGGAATTTCTCATATGCCACAAAACGGTTGAAGCTCCTGTTCAAAAATGATGCTCCGAAATCAACTTCTGTCATCTTAGTGATACATTTTGGGACAGCACCTATAGTTTAAAGCAGAAATTGGGGCACTGTTGAAATTTTCATTTTTGACCAAAATCGACAGGTCCGGGGCTTAGGGAATTTCTCATATGCGACAAAACGGTTGAAGCTCCTGTTCAAAAATGATGCTCCGAAATCAACTTCTGTCATCTTAGTGATACATTTTGGGACAGCACCTATAGTTTAAAGCAGAAATTGGGGCACTTTTGAAATTTTCATTTTTGACCAAAATCGACAGGTCCGGGGCTTAGGGAATTTCTCATATGCGACAAAACGGTTGAAGCTTCTGTTCAAAAATGATGCTCCGAAATCAACTTCTGTCACCTTAGTGATACATTTTGGGATAGCACCTAAAGTTTAAAGCAGAAATTGGGGCACTGTTGAAATTTTCATTTTTGACCAAAATCGACAGGTCCGGGGCTTAGGTAATTTCTCATATGCCACAAAACGGTTTAAGCTTCTGTTCAAAAATGATGCTCCGAAATCAACTTCTGTCACCTTAGTGATACATTTTGGGATAGCACCTAAAGTTTAAAGCAGAAATTGGGGCACTTTTGAATTTTTCATTTTTGACCAAAATCGACAGGTCCGGGGCTTAGGGAATTTCTCATATGCCACAAAACGGTTGAAGCTTCTGTTAAAAAATGATGCTCCGAAATCAACTTCTGTCACCTTAGTGATACATTTTGGGATAGCACCTAAAGTTTAAAGCAGAAATTGGGGCACTTTTGAAATTTTCATTTTTGACCAAAATCGACAGGTCCGGGGCTTAGGGAATTTCTCATATGCCACAAAATGGTTGAAGCTTCTGTTCAAAAATGATGCTCCGAAATCAACTTCTGTCACCTTAGTGATACATTTTGGGATAGCACCTAAAGTTTAAAGCAGAAATTGGGGCACTTTTGAAATTTTCATTTTTGACCAAAATCGACAGGTCCGGGGCTTAGGGAATTTCTCATATGTCACAAAACGGTTCAAGCTCCTGTTCAAAAATGATGCTCCGAAATCAACTTCTGTCACCTTAGTGATACATTTTGGGATAGCACCTAAAGTTTAAAGCAGAAATTGGGGCACTTTTGAAATTTTCATTTTTGACCAAAATCGACAGGTCCGGGGCTTAGGGAATTTCTCATATGCGACAAAACGGTTGAAGCTCCTGTTCAAAAATGATGCTCCTAAATCAACTTCTGTCACCTTAGTGATACATTTTGGGAAAGTACCTTAAGTTTAAAGCAGACATTGGGGCACTTTTGAAATTTTCATTTTTGACCAAAATCAACAGGTCCGGGGCTTAGGGAATTTCTCATATGCGACAAAACGGTTAAAGCTCCTGTTCAAAAATGATGCTCCTAAATCAACTTCTGTCACCTTAGTGATACATTTTGGGATAGTACCTTAAGTTTAAAGCAGAAATTGGGGCACTGTTGAAATTTTCATTTTTGACCAAAATCGACAGGTCCGGGGCTTAGGGAATTTCTCATATGCCACAAAACGGTTGAAGCTTCTGTTCAAAAATGATGCTCCGAAATCAACTTCTGTCACCTTAGTGATACATTTTGGGATAGCACCTAAAGTTTAAAGCAGAAATTGGGGCACTTTTGAAATTTTCATTTTTGACCAAAATCGACAGGTCCGGGGCTTAGGGAATTTCTCATATGCCACAAAACGGTTGAAGCTCCTGTTCAAAAATGATGCTCCGAAATCAACTTCTGTCATCTTAGTGATACATTTTGGGACAGCACCTATAGTTTAAAGCAGAAATTGGGGCACTGTTGAAATTTTCATTTTTGACCAAAATCGACAGGTCCGGGGCTTAGGGAATTTCTCATATGCGACAAAACGGTTGAAGCTCCTGTTCAAAAATGATGCTCCGAAATCAACTTCTGTCATCTTAGTGATACATTTTGGGAAAGTACCTTAAGTTTAAAGCAGACATTGGGGCACTTTTGAAATTTTCATTTTTGACCAAAATCGACAGGTCCGGGGCTTAGGGAATTTCTCATATGCCACAAAACGGTTGAAGCTTCTGTTCAAAAATGATGCTCCGAAATCAACTTCTGTCACCTTAGTGATACATTTTGGGATAGCACCTAAAGTTTAAAGCAGAAATTGTGGCACTTTTGAAATTTTCATTTTTGACCAAAATCGACAGGTCCGGGCTTAGGGAATTTCTCATATGCCACAAAACGGTTGAAGCTCCTGTTCAAAAATGATGCTCCGAAATCAACTTCTGTCATCTTAGTGATACATTTTGGGACAGCACCTATAGTTTAAAGCAGAAATTGGGGCACTTTTGAAATTTTCATTTTTGACCAAAATCGACAGGTCCGGGGCTTAGGGAATTTCTCATATGCCACAAAATGGTTGAAGCTTCTGTTCAAAAATGATGCTCCGAAATCAACTTCTGTCACCTTAGTGATACATTTTGGGATAGCACCTAAAGTTTAAAGCAGAAATTGGGGCACTTTTGAAATTTTCATTTTTGACCAAAATCGACAGGTCCGGGGCTTAGGGAATTTCTCATATGCCACAAAACGGTTGAAGCTCCTGTTCAAAAATGATGCTCCGAAATCAACTTCTGTCATCTTAGTGATACATTTTGGGACAGCACCTATAGTTTAAAGCAGAAATTGGGGCACTGTTGAAATTTTCATTTTTGACCAAAATCGACAGGTCCGGGGCTTAGGGAATTTCTCATATGCGACAAAACGGTTGAAGCTCCTGTTCAAAAATGATGCTCCGAAATCAACTTCTGTCATCTTAGTGATACATTTTGGGACAGCACCTATAGTTTAAAGCAGAAATTGGGGCACTTTTGAAATTTTCATTTTTGACCAAAATCGACAGGTCCGGGGCTTAGGGAATTTCTCATATGCGACAAAACGGTTGAAGCTTCTGTTCAAAAATGATGCTCCGAAATCAACTTCTGTCACCTTAGTGATACATTTTGGGATAGCACCTAAAGTTTAAAGCAGAAATTGGGGCACTGTTGAAATTTTCATTTTTGACCAAAATCGACAGGTCCGGGGCTTAGGTAATTTCTCATATGCCACAAAACGGTTTAAGCTTCTGTTCAAAAATGATGCTCCGAAATCAACTTCTGTCACCTTAGTGATACATTTTGGGATAGCACCTAAAGTTTAAAGCAGAAATTGGGGCACTTTTGAATTTTTCATTTTTGACCAAAATCGACAGGTCTGGGGCTTAGGGAATTTCTCATATGCCACAAAACGGTTGAAGCTTCTGTTAAAAAATGATGCTCCGAAATCAACTTCTGTCACCTTAGTGATACATTTTGGGATAGCACCTAAAGTTTAAAGCAGAAATTGGGGCACTTTTGAAATTTTCATTTTTGACCAAAATCGACAGGTCCGGGGCTTAGGGAATTTCTCATATGCCACAAAATGGTTGAAGCTTCTGTTCAAAAATGATGCTCCGAAATCAACTTCTGTCACCTTAGTGATACATTTTGGGATAGCACCTAAAGTTTAAAGCAGAAATTGGGGCACTTTTGAAATTTTCATTTTTGACCAAAATCGACAGGTCCGGGGCTTAGGGAATTTCTCATATGTCACAAAACGGTTCAAGCTCCTGTTCAAAAATGATGCTCCGAAATCAACTTCTGTCACCTTAGTGATACATTTTGGGATAGCACCTAAAGTTTAAAGCAGAAATTGGGGCACTTTTGAAATTTTCATTTTTGACCAAAATCGACAGGTCCGGGGCTTAGGGAATTTCTCATATGCGACAAAACGGTTGAAGCTCCTGTTCAAAAATGATGCTCCTAAATCAACTTCTGTCACCTTAGTGATACATTTTGGGAAAGTACCTTAAGTTTAAAGCAGACATTGGGGCACTTTTGAAATTTTCATTTTTGACCAAAATCGACAGGTCCGGGGCTTAGGGAATTTCTCATATGCCAAAAAACGGTTGAAGCTTCTGTTCAAAAATGATGCTCCGAAATCAACTTCTGTCACCTTAGTGATACATTTTGGGATAGCACCTAAAGTTTAAAGCAGAAATTGGGGCAATTTTGAAATTTTCATTTTTGACCAAAATCGACAGGTCCGGGGCTTAGGGAATTTCTCATATGCCACAAAACGGTTGAAGCTCCTGTTCAAAAATGATGCTCCGAAATCAACTTCTGTCATCTTAGTGATACATTTTGGGACAGCACCTATAGTTTAAAGCAGAAATTGGGGCACTGTTGAAATTTTCATTTTTGACCAAAATCGACAGGTCCGGGGCTTAGGGAATTTCTCATATGCGACAAAACGGTTGAAGCTCCTGTTCAAAAATGATGCTCCGAAATCAACTTCTGTCATCTTAGTGATACATTTTGGGACAGCACCTATAGTTTAAAGCAGAAATTGGGGCACTTTTGAAATTTTCATTTTTGACCAAAATCGACAGGTCCGGGGCTTAGGGAATTTCTCATATGCGACAAAACGGTTGAAGCTTCTGTTCAAAAATGATGCTCCGAAATCAACTTCTGTCACCTTAGTGATACATTTTGGGATAGCACCTAAAGTTTAAAGCAGAAATTGGGGCACTTTTGAAATTTTCACTTTTGACCAAAATCGACAGGTCCGGGGCTTAGGGAATTTCTCATATGCCACAAAACGGTTGAAGCTCCTTTTCAAAAATGATGCTCCGAAATCAACTTCTGTCAACTTAGTGATACATTTTGGGATAGCACCTAAAGTTTAAAGCAGAAATTGGGGCACTTTTGAAATTTTCATTTTTGACCAAAATCGACAGGTCCGGGGCTTAGGGAATTTCTCATATGCCACAAAACGGTTGAAGCTTCTGTTCAAAAATGATGCTCCGAAATCAACTTCTGTCACCTTAGTGATACATTTTGGGATAGCACCTAAAGTTTAAAGCAGAAATTGGGGCACTTTTGAAATTTTCATTTTTGACCAAAATCGACAGGTCCGGGGCTTAGGGAATTTCTCATATGTCACAAAACGGTTCAAGCTCCTGTTCAAAAATGATGCTCCGAAATCAACTTCTGTCACCTTAGTGATACATTTTGGGATAGCACCTAAAGTTTAAAGCAGAAATCGGGGCACTTTTGAAATTTTCATTTTTGACCAAAATCGACAGGTCCGGGGCTTAGGGAATTTCTCATATGCGACAAAACGGTTGAAGCTCCTGTTCAAAAATGATGCTCCTAAATCAACTTCTGTCACCTTAGTGATACATTTTGGGAAAGTACCTTAAGTTTAAAGCAGACATTGGGGCACTTTTGAAATTTTCATTTTTGACCAAAATCGACAGGTCCGGGGCTTAGGGAATTTCTCATATGCCACAAAACGGTTGAAGCTTCTGTTCAAAAATGATGCTCCGAAATCAACTTCTGTCACCTTAGTGATACATTTTGGGACAGCACCTATAGTTTAAAGCAGAAATTGGGGCACTGTTGAAATTTTCATTTTTGACCAAAATCGACAGGTCCGGGGCTTAGGGAATTTCTCATATGCGACAAAACGGTTGAAGCTCCTGTTCAAAAATGATGCTCCGAAATCAACTTCTGTCATCTTAGTGATACATTTTGGGACAGCACCTATAGTTTAAAGCAGAAATTGGGGCACTTTTGAAATTTTCATTTTTGACCAAAATCGACAGGTCCGGGGCTTAGGGAATTTCTCATATGCGACAAAACGGTTGAAGCTTCTGTTCAAAAATGATGCTCCGAAATCAACTTCTGTCACCTTAGTGATACATTTTGGGATAGCACCTAAAGTTTAAAGCAGAAATTGGGGCACTGTTGAAATTTTCATTTTTGACCAAAATCGACAGGTCCGGGGCTTAGGTAATTTCTCATATGCCACAAAACGGTTTAAGCTTCTGTTCAAAAATGATGCTCCGAAATCAACTTCTGTCACCTTAGTGATACATTTTGGGATAGCACCTAAAGTTTAAAGCAGAAATTGGGGCACTTTTGAATTTTTCATTTTTGACCAAAATCGACAGGTCCGGGGCTTAGGGAATTTCTCATATGCCACAAAACGGTTGAAGCTTCTGTTAAAAAATGATGCTCCGAAATCAACTTCTGTCACCTTAGTGATACATTTTGGGATAGCACCTAAAGTTTAAAGCAGAAATTGGGGCACTTTTGAAATTTTCATTTTTGACCAAAATCGACAGGTCCGGGGCTTAGGGAATTTCTCATATGCCACAAAATGGTTGAAGCTTCTGTTCAAAAATGATGCTCCGAAATCAACTTCTGTCACCTTAGTGATACATTTTGGGATAGCACCTAAAGTTTAAAGCAGAAATTGGGGCACTTTTGAAATTTTCATTTTTGACCAAAATCGACAGGTCCGGGGCTTAGGGAATTTCTCATATGTCACAAAACGGTTCAAGCTCCTGTTCAAAAATGATGCTCCGAAATCAACTTCTGTCACCTTAGTGATACATTTTGGGATAGCACCTAAAGTTTAAAGCAGAAATTGGGGCACTTTTGAAATTTTCATTTTTGACCAAAATCGACAGGTCCGGGGCTTAGGGAATTTCTCATATGCGACAAAACGGTTGAAGCTCCTGTTCAAAAATGATGCTCCTAAATCAACTTCTGTCACCTTAGTGATACATTTTGGGAAAGTACCTTAAGTTTAAAGCAGACATTGGGGCACTTTTGAAATTTTCATTTTTGACCAAAATCGACAGGTCCGGGGCTTAGGGAATTTCTCATATGCGACAAAACGGTTAAAGCTCCTGTTCAAAAATGATGCTCCTAAATCAACTTCTGTCACCTTAGTGATACATTTTGGGACAGCACCTATAGTTTAAAGCAGAAATTGGGGCACTGTTGAAATTTTCATTTTTGACCAAAATCGACAGGTCCGGGGCTTAGGGAATTTCTCATATGCGACAAAACGGTTGAAGCTCCTGTTCAAAAATGATGCTCCGAAATCAACTTCTGTCATCTTAGTGATACATTTTGGGACAGCACCTATAGTTTAAAGCAGAAATTGGGGCACTTTTGAAATTTTCATTTTTGACCAAAATCGACAGGTCCGGGGCTTAGGGAATTTCTCATATGCGACAAAACGGTTGAAGCTTCTGTTCAAAAATGATGCTCCGAAATCAACTTCTGTCACCTTAGTGATACATTTTGGGATAGCACCTAAAGTTTAAAGCAGAAATTGGGGCACTGTTGAAATTTTCATTTTTGACCAAAATCGACAGGTCCGGGGCTTAGGTAATTTCTCATATGCCACAAAACGGTTTAAGCTTCTGTTCAAAAATGATGCTCCGAAATCAACTTCTGTCACCTTAGTGATACATTTTGGGATAGCACCTAAAGTTTAAAGCAGAAATTGGGGCACTTTTGAATTTTTCATTTTTGACCAAAATCGACAGGTCCGGGGCTTAGGGAATTTCTCATATGCCACAAAACGGTTGAAGCTTCTGTTAAAAAATGATGCTCCGAAATCAACTTCTGTCACCTTAGTGATACATTTTGGGATAGCACCTAAAGTTTAAAGCAGAAATTGGGGCACTTTTGAAATTTTCATTTTTGACCAAAATCGACAGGTCCGGGGCTTAGGGAATTTCTCATATGCCACAAAATGGTTGAAGCTTCTGTTCAAAAATGATGCTCCGAAATCAACTTCTGTCACCTTAGTGATACATTTTGGGATAGCACCTAAAGTTTAAAGCAGAAATTGGGGCACTTTTGAAATTTTCATTTTTGACCAAAATCGACAGGTCCGGGGCTTAGGGAATTTCTCATATGTCACAAAACGGTTCAAGCTCCTGTTCAAAAATGATGCTCCGAAATCAACTTCTGTCACCTTAGTGATACATTTTGGGATAGCACCTAAAGTTTAAAGCAGAAATTGGGGCACTTTTGAAATTTTCATTTTTGACCAAAATCGACAGGTCCGGGGCTTAGGGAATTTCTCATATGCGACAAAACGGTTGAAGCTCCTGTTCAAAAATGATGCTCCTAAATCAACTTCTGTCACCTTAGTGATACATTTTGGGAAAGTACCTTAAGTTTAAAGCAGACATTGGGGCACTTTTGAAATTTTCATTTTTGACCAAAATCGACAGGTCCGGGGCTTAGGGAATTTCTCATATGCGACAAAACGGTTAAAGCTCCTGTTCAAAAATGATGCTCCTAAATCAACTTCTGTCACCTTAGTGATACATTTTGGGATAGTACCTTAAGTTTAAAGCAGAAATTGGGGCACTGTTGAAATTTTCATTTTTGACCAAAATCGACAGGTCCGGGGCTTAGGGAATTTCTCATATGCCACAAAACGGTTGAAGCTTCTGTTCAAAAATGATGCTCCGAAATCAACTTCTGTCACCTTAGTGATACATTTTGGGATAGCACCTAAAGTTTAAAGCAGAAATTGGGGCACTTTTGAAATTTTCATTTTTGACCAAAATCGACAGGTCCGGGGCTTAGGGAATTTCTCATATGCCACAAAACGGTTGAAGCTCCTGTTCAAAAATGATGCTCCGAAATCAACTTCTGTCATCTTAGTGATACATTTTGGGACAGCACCTATAGTTTAAAGCAGAATTTGGATCACTGTTGAAATTTTCATTTTTGACCAAAATCGACAGGTCCGGGGCTTAGGGAATTTCTCATATGCGACAAAACGGTTGAAGCTCCTGTTCAAAAATGATGCTCCGAAATCAACTTCTGTCATCTTAGTGATACATTTTGGGACAGCACCTATAGTTTAAAGCAGAAATTGGGGCACTTTTGAAATTTTCATTTTTGACCAAAATCGACAGGTCCGGGGCTTAGGGAATTTCTCATATGCGACAAAACGGTTGAAGCTTCTGTTCAAAAATGATGCTCCGAAATCAACTTCTGTCACCTTAGTGATACATTTTGGGATAGCACCTAAAGTTTAAAGCAGAAATTGGGGCACTTTTGAAATTTTCACATTTGACCAAAATCGACAGGTCCGGGGCTTAGGGAATTTCTCATATGCGACAAAACGGTTGAAGCTCCTGTTCAAAAATGATGCTCCGAAATCAACTTCTGTCATCTTAGTGATACATTTTGGGATAGCACCTAAAGTTTAAAGCAGAAATTGGGGCACTTTTGAAATTTTCATTTTTGACCAAAATCGACAGGTCCGGGGCTTAGGGAATTTCTCATATGCGACAAAACGGTTGAAGCTCCTGTTCAAAAATGATGCTCCTAAATCAACTTCTGTCACCTTAGTGATACATTTTGGGAAAGTACCTTAAGTTTAAAGCAGACATTGGGGCACTTTTGAAATTTTCATTTTTGACCAAAATCGACAGGTCCGGGGCTTAGGGAATTTCTCATATGCGACAAAACGGTTGAAGCTCCTGTTCAAAAATGATGCTCCTAAATCAACTTCTGTCACCTTAGTGATACATTTTGGGAAAGTACCTTAAGTTTAAAGCAGACATTGGGGCACTTTTGAAATTTTCATTTTTGACCAAAATCGACAGGTCCGGGGCTTAGGGAATTTCTCATATGCCACAAAACGGTTGAAGCTTCTGTTCAAAAATGATGCTCCGAAATCAACTTCTGTCACCTTAGTGATACATTTTGGGATAGCACCTAAAGTTTAAAGCAGAAATTGGGGCACTTTTGAAATTTTCATTTTTGACCAAAATCGACAGGTCCGGGGCTTAGGGAATTTCTCATATGCCACAAAACGGTTGAAGCTCCTGTTCAAAAATGATGCTCCGAAATCAACTCCTGTCATCTTAGTGATACATTTTGGGACAGCACCTATAGTTTAAAGCAGAAATTGGGGCACTGTTGAAATTTTCATTTTTGACCAAAATCGACAGGTCCGGGGCTTAGGGAATTTCTCATATGCGACAAAACGGTTGAAGCTCCTGTTCAAAAATGATGCTCCGAAATCAACTTCTGTCACCTTAGTGATACATTTTGGGATAGCACCTAAAGTTTAAAGCAGAAATTGGGGCACTGTTGAAATTTTCATTTTTGACCAAAATCGACAGGTCCGGGGCTTAGGTAATTTCTCATATGCCACAAAACGGTTGAAGCTCCTGTTCAAAAATGATGCTCCTAAATCAACTTCTGTCACCTTAGTGATACATTTTGGGAAAGTACCTTAAGTTTAAAGCAGACATTGGGGCACTTTTGAAATTTTCATTTTTGACCAAAATCGACAGGTCCGGGGCTTAGGGAATTTCTCATATGCCACAAAACGGTTGAAGCTTCTGTTCAAAAATGATGCTCCGAAATCAACTTCTGTCACCTTAGTGATACATTTTGGGATAGCACCTAAAGTTTAAAGCAGAAATTGGGGCACTTTTGAAATTTTCATTTTTGACCAAAATCGACAGGTCCGGGGCTTAGGGAATTTCTCATATGCCACAAAACGGTTGAAGCTCCTGTTCAAAAATGATGCTCCGAAATCAACTCCTGTCATCTTAGTGATACATTTTGGGACAGCACCTATAGTTTAAAGCAGAAATTGGGGCACTGTTGAAATTTTCATTTTTGACCAAAATCGACAGGTCCGGGGCTTAGGGAATTTCTCATATGCGACAAAACGGTTGAAGCTCCTGTTCAAAAATGATGCTCCGAAATCAACTTCTGTCATCTTAGTGATACATTTTGGGACAGCACCTATAGTTTAAAGCAGAAATTGGGGCACTTTTGAAATTTTCATTTTTGACCAAAATCGACAGGTCCGGGGCTTAGGGAATTTCTCATATGCGACAAAACGGTTGAAGCTTCTGTTCAAAAATGATGCTCCGAAATCAACTTCTGTCACCTTAGTGATACATTTTGGGATAGCACCTAAAGTTTAAAGCAGAAATTGGGGCACTGTTGAAATTTTCATTTTTGACCAAAATCGACAGGTCCGGGGCTTAGGTAATTTCTCATATGCCACAAAACGGTTTAAGCTTCTGTTCAACAATTATGCTCCGAAATCAGCTTCTGTCACCTTAGTTATACATTTTGGGACAGCACCTAAAGTTTAAAGCAGAAATTGGGGCACTTTTGAAATTGTTTTTTGACCAAAATCGACAGGTCCGGGGCTTAGGGAATTTCTCATATGCCACAAAACGGTTGAAGCTTCTGTTCAAAAATGATGCTCCGAAATCAACTTCTGTCACCTTAGTGATACATTTTGGGATAGCATCTACAGTTTAAAGCAGAAAATGGGGCACTTTTGAAATTTTCATTTTTGACCAATATCGACAGGTCCGGGGCTTAGGGAATTTCTCATATGCCAAAAAACGGTTGAAGCTTCTGTTCAAAAATGATGCTCCGAAATCAACTTCTGTCAACTTAGTGATACATTTTGGGATAGTACCTAAAGTTTAAAGCAGAAATTGGGGCACTTTTGAAATTTTCATTTTTGACCAGAATCGACAGGTCCGGGGCTTAGGGAATTTCTCATACGCCACAAAACGGTTGAAGCTCCTGTTCAAAAATGATGCTCCGAAATCAACTTCTGTCACCTTAGTGATACATTTTGGGATAGCACCTAAAGTTTAAAGCAGAAATTGGGGCACTGTTGAAATTTTCATTTTTGACCAAAATCGACAGGTCCGGGGCTTAGAGAATTTCTCATATGCCACAAAACGGTTGAAGCTCCTGTTCAACAATTATGCTCCGAAATCAGCTTCTGTCACCTTAGTTATACATTTTGGGACAGCACCTAAAGTTTAAAGCAGAAATTGGGGCACTTTTGAAATTGTTTTTTGACCAAAATCGACAGGTCCGGGGCTTAGGGAATTTCTCATATGCCACAAAACGGTTGAAGCTTCTGTTCAAAAATGATGCTCCGAAATCAACTTCTGTCACCTTAGTGATACATTTTGGGATAGCATCTACAGTTTAAAGCAGAAAATGGGGCACTTTTGAAATTTTCATTTTTGACCAATATCGACAGGTCCGGGGCTTAGGGAATTTCTCATATGCCAAAAAACGGTTGAAGCTTCTGTTCAAAAATGATGCTCCGAAATCAACTTCTGTCAACTTAGTGATACATTTTGGGATAGTACCTAAAGTTTAAAGCAGAAATTGGGGCACTTTTGAAATTTTCATTTTTGACCAGAATCGACAGGTCCGGGGCTTAGGGAATTTCTCATACGCCACAAAACGGTTGAAGCTCCTGTTCAAAAATGATGCTCCGAAATCAACTTCTGTCATCTTAGTGATACATTTTGGGACAGCACCTAAAGTTTAAAGCAGAAATTGGGGCACTTTTGAAATTTTCATTTTTTGACCAAAATCGACAGGTCCGGGGCTTAGGGAATTTCTCATATGCCACAAAACGGTTGAAGCTCCTGTTCAAAAATGATGCTCCGAAAACAACTTCTGTCACCTTAGTGATACATTTTGGGATAGTACCTACAGTTTAAAGCAGAAATTGGGGCACTTTTGAGATTTTCATTTTTGACCAAAATCGACAGGCTCGGGGCTTAGGGAATTTCTCATATGCCACAAAACGGTTGAAGCTCCTGTTCAAAAATGATGCTCCGAAATCAACTTCTGTCACCTTAGAGATACATTTTGGGATAGTACCTAAAGTTTAAAGCAGAAATTGGGGCACTTTCAAAATTTTCATTTTTTGACCAAAATCGACAGGTCCGGGCCTTAGGGATTTGCTCATATGCCACAAAACGGTTGAAGCTCCTGTTCAAAAATGATGCTCCTAAATCAACTTCTGTCAACTTAGTGATACATTTTGGGATAGTACCTAAAGTTTAAAGCAGAAATTGGGGCACTTTTGAGATTTTCATTTTTGACCAATATCGACAGGTCCGGGGCTTAGGGAATTTCTCATATGCCACAAAACGGTTGAAGCTTCTGTTCAAAAATGATGCTCCGAAATCAACTTCTGTCAACTTAGTGATACATTTTGGGATAGTACCTAAAGTTTAAAGCAGAAATTGGGGCACTTTCAAAATTTTCATTTTTGACCAAAATCGACAGGTCCGGGGCTTAGGGAATTTCTCATATGCCACAAAACGGTTGAAGCTTCTGTTCAAAAATGATGCTCCAAAATCAACGTCTGTCAACTTAGTGATACATTTTGGGATAGTACCTAAAGTTTAAAGCAGAAATTGGGGCACTTTTGAAAATTTCATTTTTGACCAAAATCGACAGGTCCGGGGCTTAGGGAATTTCTCATATGCCACAAAACGGTTGAAGCTCCTGTTCAAAAATGATGCTCCGAAATCAACTTCTGTCACCTTAGAGATACATTTTGGGATAGTACCTAAAGTTTAAAGCAGAAATTGGGGCACTTTCAAAATTTTCATTTTTGACCAAAATCGACAGGTCCGGGGCTTAGGGATTTTCTCATATGCCACAAAACGGTTGAAGCTCCTGTTCAAAAATGATGCTCCTAAATCAACTTCTGTCACCTTAGTGATACATTTTGGGATAGCACCTTAAGTTTAAAGCAGAAATTGGGGCACTTTTGAAATTTTCATTTTTTACCAAAATCGACAGGTCCGGGGCTTAGGGAATTTCTCATATGCCACAAAACGGTTGAAGCTTCTGTTCAAAAATGATGCTCCAAAATCAACTTCTGTCACCTTAGTGATACATTTTGGGATAGCACCTACAGTTTAAAGCAGAAAATGGGGCACTTTTGACATTTTTATTTTTGACCAAAATCGACAGGTCCGGGGCTTAGGGAATTTCTCATATGCCACAAAACGGTTGAAGCTCCTGTTCAAAAATGATGCTCCGAAATCAACTTCTGTCACCTTAGTGATACATTTTGGGATAGTACCTAAATTTTAAAGCAGAAATTGGGGCACTTTTGAAATTTTCATTTTTTGACCAAAATCGACAGGTCCGGGGCTTAGGGAATTTCTCATATGCCACAAAACGGTTGAAGCTCCTGTTCAAAAATGATGCTCCGAAAACAACTTCTGTCATCATAGTGATACATTTTGGGACAGCACCTAAAGTTTAAAGCAGAAATTGGGGCACTTTTGAAATTTTCATTTTTGACCAAAATAGACAGGTCCGGTGCTTAGGGAATTTCTCATATGCCACAAAACGGTTGAAGCTTCTGTTCAAAAATGATGCTCCAAAATCAACTTCTGTCACCTTAGTGATACATTTTGGGATAGCACCGAAAGTCTAAAGCAGAAATTGGGGCACTTTTGAAATTTTAATTTTTAACCAAAATCGACAGGTCCGGGCCTTAGGGATTTTCTCATATGCCACAAAACGGTTGAAGCTCCTGTTCAAAAATGATGCTCCTAAATCAACTTCTGTCACCTTAGTGATACATTTTGGGATAGTACCTTAAGTTTAAAGCAGAAATTGGGGCACTTTTGAAATTTTCATTTTTGACCAAAATCGACAGGTCCGGGGCTTAGAGAATTTCTCATATGCCACAAAACGGTTGAAGCTCCTGTTCAACAATTATGCTCCGAAATCAGCTTCTGTCACCTTAGTTATACATTTTGGGACAGCACCTAAAGTTTAAAGCAGAAATTGGGGCACTTTTGAAATTTTCATTTTTGACCAAAATCGACAGGTCCGGGGCTTAGGGAATTTCTCATATGCCACAAAACGGTTGAAGCTTCTGTTCAAAAATGATACTCCAAAA
Source organism: Pseudophryne corroboree (assembly GCF_028390025.1). NCBI lineage: Eukaryota > Metazoa > Chordata > Amphibia > Anura > Myobatrachidae > Pseudophryne > Pseudophryne corroboree. The sequence continues at coordinate 45,841 of NW_026970436.1, forward strand.
TCAACGTCTGTCAACTTAGTGATACATTTTGGGATAGTACCTAAAGTTTAAAGCAGAAATTGGGGCACTTTTGAAAATTTCATTTTTGACCAAAATCGACAGGTCCGGGGCTTAGGGAATTTCTCATATGCCACAAAACGGTTGAAGCTCCTGTTCAAAAATGATGCTCCGAAATCAACTTCTGTCACCTTAGAGATACATTTTGGGATAGTACCTAAAGTTTAAAGCAGAAATTGGGGCACTTTCAAAATTTTCATTTTTGACCAAAATCGACAGGTCCGGGGCTTAGGGATTTTCTCATATGCCACAAAACGGTTGAAGCTCCTGTTCAAAAATGATGCTCCTAAATCAACTTCTGTCACCTTAGTGATACATTTTGGGATAGCACCTTAAGTTTAAAGCAGAAATTGGGGCACTTTTGAAATTTTCATTTTTGACCAAAATCGACAGGTCCGGGGCTTAGGGAATTTCTCATATGCCACAAAACGGTTGAAGCTTCTGTTCAAAAATGATGCTCCAAAATCAACTTCTGTCACCTTAGTGATACATTTTGGGATAGCACCTACAGTTTAAAGCAGAAAATGGGGCACTTTTGACATTTTTATTTTTGACCAAAATCGACAGGTCCGGGGCTTAGGGAATTTCTCATATGCCACAAAACGGTTGAAGCTCCTGTTCAAAAATGATGCTCCGAAATCAACTTCTGTCACCTTAGTGATACATTTTGGGATAGTACCTAAATTTTAAAGCAGAAATTGGGGCACTTTTGAAATTTTCATTTTTTGACCAAAATCGACAGGTCCGGGGCTTAGGGAATTTCTCATATGCCACAAAACGGTTGAAGCTCCTGTTCAAAAATGATGCTCCGAAAACAACTTCTGTCATCTTAGTGATACATTTTGGGACAGCACCTAAAGTTTAAAGCAGAAATTGGGGCACTTTTGAAATTTTCATTTTTGACCAAAATAGACAGGTCCGGTGCTTAGGGAATTTCTCATATGCCACAAAACGGTTGAAGCTTCTGTTCAAAAATGATGCTCCAAAATCAACTTCTGTCACCTTAGTGATACATTTTGGGATAGCACCTAAAGTCTAAAGCAGAAATTGGGGCACTTTTGAAATTTTCATTTTTGACCAAAATTGACAGGTCCGGGGCTTAGGGAATTTCTCATATGCCACAAAACGGTTGAAGCTTCTGTTCAAAAATGATGCTCCGAAATCAACTTCTGTCACCTAAGTGATACATTTTGGGATAGTACCTAAAGTTTAAAGCAGAAATTGGGGCACTTTCAAAATTTTCATTTTTGACCAAAATCGACAGGTCCGGGCATTAGGGATTTTCTCATATGCCACAAAACGGTTGAAGCTCCTGTTCAAAAATGATGCTCCTAAATCAACTTCTGTCACCTTAGTGATACATTTTGGGATAGCACCTTAAGTTTAAAGCAGAAATTGGGGCACTTTTGAAATTTTCATTTTTGACCAAAATCGACAGGTCCGGGGCTTAGGGAATTTCTCATATGCCACAAAACGGTTGAAGCTTCTGTTCAAAAATGATGCTCCAAAATCAACTTCTGTCACCTTAGTGATACATTTTGGGATAGCACCTACAGTTTAAAGCAGAAAATGGGGCACTTTTGACATTTTTATTTTTGACCAAAATCGACAGGTCCGGGGCTTAGGGAATTTCTCATATGCCACAAAACGGTTGAAGCTCCTGTTCAAAAATGATGCTCCGAAATCAACTTCTGTCACCTTAGTGATACATTTTGGGATAGTACCTAAATTTTAAAGCAGAAATTGGGGCACTTTTGAAATTTTCATTTTTGACCAAAATCGACAGGTCCGGGGCTTAGGGAATTTCTCATATGCCACAAAACGGTTGAAGCTTCTGTTCAAAAATGATGCTCCGAAATCAACTTCTGTCACCTAAGTGATACATTTTGGGATAGTACCTAAAGTTTAAAGCAGAAATTGGGGCACTTTCAAAATTTTCATTTTTGACCAAAATCGACAGGTCCGGGCATTAGGGATTTTCTCATATGCCACAAAACGGTTGAAGCTCCTGTTCAAAAATGATGCTCCTAAATCAACTTCTGTCACCTTAGTGATACATTTTGGGATAGCACCTTAAGTTTAAAGCAGAAATTGGGGCACTTTTGAAATTTTCATTTTTGACCAAAATCGACAGGTCCGGGGCTTAGGGAATTTCTCATATGCCACAAAACGGTTGAAGCTTCTGTTCAAAAATGATGCTCCAAAATCAACTTCTGTCACCTTAGTGATACATTTTGGGATAGCACCTACAGTTTAAAGCAGAAAATGGGGCACTTTTGACATTTTTATTTTTGACCAAAATCGACAGGTCCGGGGCTTAGGGAATTTCTCATATGCCACAAAACGGTTGAAGCTCCTGTTCAAAAATGATGCTCCGAAATCAACTTCTGTCACCTTAGTGATACATTTTGGGATAGTACCTAAATTTTAAAGCAGAAATTGGGGCACTTTTGAAATTTTCATTTTTTGACCAAAATCGACAGGTCCGGGGCTTAGGGAATTTCTCATATGCCACAAAACGGTTGAAGCTCCTGTTCAAAAATGATGCTCCGAAAACAACTTCTGTCATCTTAGTGATCCATTTTGGGACAGCACCTAAAGTTTAAAGCAGAAATTGGGGCACTTTTGAAATTTTCATTTTTGACCAAAATAGACAGGTTCGGTGCTTAGGGAATTTCTCATATGCCACAAAACGGTTGAAGCTTCTGTTCAAAAATGATGCTCCAAAATCAACTTCTGTCACCTTAGTGATACATTTTGGGATAGCACCTAAAGTCTAAAGCAGAAATTGGGGCACTTTTGAAATTTTCATTTTTGACCAAAATCGACAGGTCCGGGGCTTAGGGAATTTCTCATATGCCACAAAACGGTTGAAGCTTCTGTTCAAAAATGATGCTCCGAAATCAACTTCTGTCACCTAAGTGATACATTTTGGGATAGTACCTAAAGTTTAAAGCAGAAATTGGGGCACTTTCAAAATTTTCATTTTTGACCAAAATCGACAGGTCCGGGCATTAGGGATTTTCTCATATGCCACAAAACGGTTGAAGCTCCTGTTCAAAAATGATGCTCCGAAATCAACTTCTGTCACATTAGTGATACATTTTGGGATAGTACCTAAAGTTTAAAGCAGAAATTGGGGCACTTTTGAGATTTTCATTTTTGACCAAAATCGACAGGTCCGGGGCTTAGGGAATTTCTCATATGCCACAAAACGGTTGAAGCTTCTGTTCAAAAATGATGCTCCAAAATCAACTTCTGTCACCTTAGTGATACATTTTGGGATAGCACCTAAAGTTTAAAGCAGAAATTGGGGCACTTTTGAAATTTTAATTTTTAACCAAAATCGACAGGTCCGGGCCTTAGGGATTTTCTCATATGCCACAAAACGGTTGAAGCTCCTGTTCAAAAATGATGCTCCTAAATCAACTTCTGTCACCTTAGTGATACATTTTGGGATAGTACCTTAAGTTTAAAGCAGAAATTGGGGCACTTTTGAAATTTTCATTTTTGACCAAAATCGACAGGTCCGGGGCTTAGGGAATCTCTCATATGCCACAAAACGGTTGAAGCTCCTGTTCAACAATGATGCTCCAAAATCAACTTCTGTCACCTTAGTGATACATTTTGGGATAGCACCTAAAGTTTAAAGCAGAAATTGGGGCACTTTTGAAATTTTTATTTTTGACCAAAATCGACAGGTCCGGGGCTTAGGGAATCTCTCATATGCCACAAAACGGTTGAAGCTCCTGTTCAACAATGATGCTCCAAAATCAACTTCTGTCACCTTAGTGATACATTTTGGGATAGCACCTACAGTTTAAAGCAGAAATTGGGGCACTTTTGAAATTTTCATTTTTGACCAAAATCGACAGGTCCGGGGCTTAGGGAATTTCTCATATGCCACAAAACGGTTGAAGCTTCTGTTCAAAAATGATGCTCCGAAATCAACTTCTGTCACCTTAGTGATATATTTTGGGATAGCACCTACAGTTTAAAGCAGAAAATGGGGCACTTTTGAAATGTTAATTTTTGACCAATATCGACAGGTCCGGGGCTTAGGGAATTTCTCATATGCCACAAAACGGTTGAAGCTCCTGTTCAAAAATGATGCTCCGAAATCAACTTCTGTCACATTAGAGATACATTTTGGGATAGTACCTAAAGTATAAAGCAGAAATTGGGGCACTTTCAAAATTTTCATTTTTGACCAAAATCGACAGGTCCGGGCCTTAGGGATTTTCTCATATGCCACAAAACGGTTGAAGCTCCTGTTCAAAAATGATGCTCCGAAATCAACTTCTGTCACCTTAGTGATACATTTTGGGATAGTACCTAAAGTTTAAAGCAGAAATTGGGGCACTTTTGAGATTTTCATTTTTGACCAAAATCGACAGGTCCGGGGCTTAGGGAATTTCTCATATGCCACAAAACGGTTGAAGCTTCTGTTCAAAAATGATGCTCCGAAATCAACTTCTGTCACCTTAGTGATACATTTTGGGATAGCACCTACAGTTTAAAGCAGAAAATGGGGCACTTTTGAAATTTTCATTTTTGACCAATATCGACAGGTCCGGGGCTTAGGGAATTTCTCATATGCCACAAAACGGTTGAAGCTCCTGTTCAAAAATGATGCTCCGAAATCAACTTCTGTCACCTTAAAGATACATTTTGGGATAGTACCTAAAGTTTAAAGCAGAAATTGGGGCACTTTCAAAATTTTCATTTTTGACCAAAATCGACAGGTCCGGGCCTTAGGGATTTTCTCATATGCCACAAAACGGTTGAAGCTTCTGTTCAAAAATGATGCTCCGAAATCAGCTTCTGTCACCTTAGTTATACATTTTGGGACAGCACCTAAAGTCTAAAGCAGAAATTGGGGCACTTTTGAAATTTTCATTTTTGACCAAAATCGACAGGTCCGGCCGGGGCTTAGGGAATTTCTCATATGCCACAAAACGGTTGAAGCTTCTGTTCAAAAATGATGCTCCGAAATCAACTTCTGTCACCTTAGTGATACATTTTGGGATAGCACCTAAAGTTTAAAGCAGAAATTGGGGCACTTTTGAAATTTTCATTTTTGACCAAAATCGACAGGTCCGGGGCTTAGGGAAATTCTCATATGCCACAAAACGGTTGAAGCTTCTGTTCAAAAATGATGCTCCAAAATCAACTTCTGTCACCTTAGTGATACATTTTGGGATAGCACCTACAGTTTAAAGCAGAAAATGGGGCACTTTTGAAATTTTCATTTTTGACCAAAATCGACAGGTCCGGGTCTTAGGGAATTTCTCATATGCCAAAAAACGGTTGAAGCTTCTGTTCAAAAATGATGCTCCGAAATCAACTTCTGTCACCTTAGTGATACATTTTGGGATAACACCTAAATTTTAAAGCAGAAATTGGGGCACTTTTGAAATTTTCATTTTTTGACCAAAATCGACAGGTCCGGGGCTTAGGGAATTTCTCATATGCCACAAAATGGTTGAAGCTTCTGTTCAAAAATGATGCTCCAAAATCAACTTCTGTCACCTTAGTGATACATTTTGGGATAGCACCTAAAGTTTAAAGCAGAAATTGGGGCACTTTTGAAATTTTCATTTTTGACCAAAATCGACAGGTCCGGGGCTTAGGGAATCTCTCATATGCCACAAAACGGTTGAAGCTCCTGTTCAACAATGATGCTCCAAAATCAACTTCTGTCACCTTAGTGATACATTTTGGGATAGCACCTAAAGTTTAAAGCAGAAATTGGGGCACTTTTGAAATTTTTATTTTTGACCAAAATCGACAGGTCCGGGGCTTAGGGAATCTCTCATATGCCACAAAACGGTTGAAGCTCCTGTTCAACAATGATGCTCCAAAATCAACTTCTGTCACCTTAGTGATACATTTTGGGATAGCACCTACAGTTTAAAGCAGAAATTGGGGCACTTTTGAAATTTTCATTTTTGACCAAAATCGACAGGTCCGGGGCTTAGGGAATTTCTCATATGCCACAAAACGGTTGAAGCTTCTGTTCAAAAATGATGCTCCGAAATCAACTTCTGTCACCTTAGTGATATATTTTGGGATAGCACCTACAGTTTAAAGCAGAAAATGGGGCACTTTTGAAATGTTAATTTTTGACCAATATCGACAGGTCCGGGGCTTAGGGAATTTCTCATATGCCACAAAACGGTTGAAGCTCCTGTTCAAAAATGATGCTCCGAAATCAACTTCTGTCACATTAGAGATACATTTTGGGATAGTACCTAAAGTATAAAGCAGAAATTGGGGCACTTTCAAAATTTTCATTTTTGACCAAAATCGACAGGTCCGGGCCTTAGGGATTTTCTCATATGCCACAAAACGGTTGAAGCTCCTGTTCAAAAATGATGCTCCGAAATCAACTTCTGTCACCTTAGTGATACATTTTGGGATAGTACCTAAAGTTTAAAGCAGAAATTGGGGCACTTTTGAGATTTTCATTTTTGACCAAAATCGACAGGTCCGGGGCTTAGGGAATTTCTCATATGCCACAAAACGGTTGAAGCTTCTGTTCAAAAATGATGCTCCGAAATCAACTTCTGTCACCTTAGTGATACATTTTGGGATAGCACCTACAGTTTAAAGCAGAAAATGGGGCACTTTTGAAATTTTCATTTTTGACCAATATCGACAGGTCCGGGGCTTAGGGAATTTCTCATATGCCACAAAACGGTTGAAGCTCCTGTTCAAAAATGATGCTCCGAAATCAACTTCTGTCACCTTAAAGATACATTTTGGGATAGTACCTAAAGTTTAAAGCAGAAATTGGGGCACTTTCAAAATTTTCATTTTTGACCAAAATCGACAGGTCCGGGCCTTAGGGATTTTCTCATATGCCACAAAACGGTTAAAGCTTCTGTTCAAAAATGATGCTCCGAAATCAGCTTCTGTCACCTTAGTTATACATTTTGGGACAGCACCTAAAGTCTAAAGCAGAAATTGGGGCACTTTTGAAATTTTCATTTTTGACCAAAATCGACAGGTCCGGCCGGGGCTTAGGGAATTTCTCATATGCCACAAAACGGTTGAAGCTTCTGTTCAAAAATGATGCTCCGAAATCAACTTCTGTCACCTTAGTGATACATTTTGGGATAGCACCTAAAGTTTAAAGCAGAAATTGGGGCACTTTTGAAATTTTCATTTTTGACCAAAATCGACAGGTCCGGGGCTTAGGGAAATTCTCATATGCCAGAAAACGGTTGAAGCTTCTGTTCAAAAATGATGCTCCAAAATCAACTTCTGTCACCTTAGTGATACATTTTGGGATAGCACCTACAGTTTAAAGCAGAAAATGGGGCACTTTTGAAATTTTCATTTTTGACCAAAATCGACAGGTCCGGGTCTTAGGGAATTTCTCATATGCCAAAAAACGGTTGAAGCTTCTGTTCAAAAATGATGCTCCGAAATCAACTTCTGTCACCTTAGTGATACATTTTGGGATAACACCTAAATTTTAAAGCAGAAATTGGGGCACTTTTGAAATTTTCATTTTTTGACCAAAATCGACAGGTCCGGGGCTTAGGGAATTTCTCATATGCCACAAAATGGTTGAAGCTTCTGTTCAAAAATGATGCTCCAAAATCAACTTCTGTCACCTTAGTGATACATTTTGGGATAGCACCTAAAGTTTAAAGCAGAAATTGGGGCACTTTTGAAATTTTCATTTTTGACCAAAATCGACAGGTCCGGGGCTTAGGGAATCTCTCATATGCCACAAAACGGTTGAAGCTCCTGTTCAACAATGATGCTCCAAAATCAACTTCTGTCACCTTAGTGATACATTTTGGGATAGCACCTAAAGTTTAAAGCAGAAATTGGGGCACTTTTGAAATTTTTATTTTTGACCAAAATTGACAGGTCCGGGGCTTAGGGAATCTCTCATATGCCACAAAACGGTTGAAGCTCCTGTTCAACAATGATGCTCCAAAATCAACTTCTGTCACCTTAGTGATACATTTTGGGATAGCACCTACAGTTTAAAGCAGAAATTGGGGCACTTTTGAAATTTTCATTTTTGACCAAAATCGACAGGTCCGGGGCTTAGGGAATTTCTCATATGCCACAAAACGGTTGAAGCTTCTGTTCAAAAATGATGCTCCGAAATCAACTTCTGTCACCTTAGTGATACATTTTGGGATAGCACCTACAGTTTAAAGCAGAAAATGGGGCACTTTTGAAATGTAAATTTTTGACCAATATCGACAGGTCCGGGGCTTAGGGAATTTCTCATATGCCACAAAACGGTTGAAGCTCCTGTTCAAAAATGATGCTCCGAAATCAACTTCTGTCACATTAGAGATACATTTTGGGATAGTACCTAAAGTATAAAGCAGAAATTGGGGCACTTTCAAAATTTTCATTTTTGACCAAAATCGACAGGTCCGGGCCTTAGGGATTTTCTCATATGCCACAAAACGGTTGAAGCTCCTGTTCAAAAATGATGCTCCGAAATCAACTTCTGTCACCTTAGTGATACATTTTGGGATAGTACCTAAAGTTTAAAGCAGAAATTGGGGCACTTTTGAGATTTTCATTTTTGACCAAAATCGACAGGTCCGGGGCTTAGGGAATTTCTCATATGCCACAAAACGGTTGAAGCTTCTGTTCAAAAATGATGCTCCGAAATCAACTTCTGTCACCTTAGTGATACATTTTGGGATAGCACCTACAGTTTAAAGCAGAAAATGGGGCACTTTTGAAATTTTCATTTTTGACCAATATCGACAGGTCCGGGGCTTAGGGAATTTCTCATATGCCACAAAACGGTTGAAGCTCCTGTTCAAAAATGATGCTCCGAAATCAACTTCTGTCACCTTAAAGATACATTTTGGGATAGTACCTAAAGTTTAAAGCAGAAATTGGGGCACTTTCAAAATTTTCATTTTTGACCAAAATCGACAGGTCCGGGCCTTAGGGATTTTCTCATATGCCACAAAACGGTTGAAGCTTCTGTTCAAAAATGATGCTCCGAAATCAGCTTCTGTCACCTTAGTTATACATTTTGGGACAGCACCTAAAGTCTAAAGCAGAAATTGGGGCACTTTTGAAATTTTCATTTTTGACCAAAATCGACAGGTCTGGCCGGGGCTTAGGGAATTTCTCATATGCCACAAAACGGTTGAAGCTTCTGTTCAAAAATGATGCTCCGAAATCAACTTCTGTCACCTTAGTGATACATTTTGGGATAGCACCTAAAGTTTAAAGCAGAAATTGGGGCACTTTTGAAATTTTCATTTTTGACCAAAATCGACAGGTCCGGGGCTTAGGGAAATTCTCATATGCCACAAAACGGTTGAAGCTTCTATTCAAAAATGATGCTCCAAAATCAACTTCTGTCACCTTAGTGATACATTTTGGGATAGCACCTACAGTTTAAAGCAGAAAATGGGGCACTTTTGAAATTTTCATTTTTGACCAAAATCGACAGGTCCGGGTCTTAGGGAATTTCTCATATGCCAAAAAACGGTTGAAGCTTCTGTTCAAAAATGATGCTCCGAAATCAACTTCTGTCACCTTAGTGATACATTTTGGGATAGCACCTAAATTTTAAAGCAGAAATTGGGGCACTTTTGAAATTTTCATTTTTTGACCAAAATCGACAGGTCCGGGGCTTAGGGAATTTCTCATATGCCACAAAACGGTTGAAGCTCCTGTTCAAAAATGATGCTCCGAAATCAACTTCTGTCACCTTAGTGATACATTTTGGGATAGCACCTACAGTTTAAAGCAGAAAATGGGGCACTTTTGAAATGTTCATTTTTGACCAATATCGACTGGTCCGGGGCTTAGGGAATTTCTCATATGCCAAAAAACGGTTGAAGCTTCTGTTCAAAAATGATGCTCCGAAAACAACTTCTGTCACCTTAGTGATACATTTTGGGATAGTACCTAAAGTTTAAAGCAGAAATTGGGGCACTTTTGAGATTTTCATTTTTGACCAAAATCGACAGGTCCGGGGCTTAGGGAATTTCTCATATGCCACAAAACGGTTGAAGCTCCTGTTCAAAAATGATGCTCCGAAATCAACTTCTGTCACCTTAGTGATACATTTTGGGATAGTACCTAAAGTTTAAAGCAGAAATTGGGGCACTTTTGAGATTTTCATTTTTGACCAAAATTGACAGGTCCGGGGCTTAGGGAATTTCTCATATGCCACAAAACGGTTGAAGCTTCTGTTCAAAAATGATGCTCCGAAATCAACTTCTGTCACCTTAGTGATACATTTTGGGATAGCACCTACAGTTTAAAGCAGAAAATGGGGCACTTTTGAAATTTTCATTTTTGACCAATATCGACAGGTTCGGGGCTTAGGGAATTTCTCATATGCCACAAAACGGTTGAAGCTCCTGTTCAAAAATGATGCTCCGAAATCAACTTCTGTCACCTTAAAGATACATTTTGGGATAGTTCCTAAAGTTTAAAGCAGAAATTGGGGCACTTTCAAAATTTTCATTTTTGACCAAAATCGACAGGTCCGGGCCTTAGGGATTTTCTCATATGCCACAAAACGGTTGAAGCTTCTGTTCAAAAATGATGCTCCGAAAACAACTTTTGTCACCTTAGTGATACATTTTGGGATAGTACCTAAAGTTTAAAGCAGAAATTGGGGCACTTTTGAGATTTTCATTTTTGACCAAAATCGACAGGTCCGGGGCTTAGGGAATTTCTCATATGCCACAAAACGGTTGAAGCTCCTGTTCAAAAATGATGCTCCGAAATCAACTTCTGTCACATTAGAGATACATTTTGGGATAGTACCTAAAGTTTAAAGCAGAAATTGGGGCACTTTCAAAATTTTCATTTTTGACCAAAATCGACAGGTCCGGGCCTTAGGGATTTTCTCATATGCCACAAAACGGTTGAAGCTCCTGTTCAAAAATGATGCTCCGAAATCAACTTCTGTCACCTTAGTGATACATTTTGGGATAGCACCTACAGTTTAAAGCAGAAAATGGGGCACTTTTGAAATTTTCATTTTTGACCAATATCGACAGGTTCGGGGCTTAGGGAATTTCTCATATGCCACAAAACGGTTGAAGCTCCTGTTCAAAAATGATGCTCCGAAATCAACTTCTGTCACCTTAAAGATACATTTTGGGATAGTACCTAAAGTTTAAAGCAGAAATTGGGGCACTTTTGAAATTTTCATTTTTGACCAAAATCGACAGGTCCGGGGCTTAGGGAAATTCTCATATGCCACAAAACGGTTGAAGCTTCTGTTCAAAAATGATGCTCCGAAATCAGCTTCTGTCACCTTAGTTATACATTTTGGGACAGCACCTAAAGTTTAAAGCAGAAATTGGGGCACTTTTGAAATTTTCATTTTTGACCAAAATCGACAGGTCCGGGGCTTAGGGAATTTCTCATATGCCACAAAACGGTTGAAGCTTCTGTTCAAAAATGATGCTCCGAAATCAACTTCTGTCATCTTAGTGATACATTTTGGGACAGCACCTAAAGTTTAAAGCAGAAATTGGGGCTCTTTTGAAATTTTAATTTTTGACCAAAATCGACAGGTCCGGGGCTTAGGGAATTTCTCATATGCCACAAAACGGTTGAAGCTTCTGTTCAAAAATCATGCTCCAAAATCAACTTCTGTCACCTTAGTGATACATTTTGGGATAGCACCTAAAGTCTAAAGCAGAAATTGGGGCACTTTTGAAATTTTCATTTTTGACCAAAATCGCCAGGTCCGGCCGGGGCTTAGGGAATTTCTCATATGCCACAAAACGGTTGAAGCTTCTGTTCAAAAATGATGCTCCGAAATCAACTTCTGTCACCTTAGTGATACATTTTGGGATAGCACCTAAAGTCTAAAGCAGAAATTGGGGCACTTTTGAAATTTTCATTTTTGACCAAAATCGACAGGTCCGGGGCTTAGGGAATTTCTCATATGCCACAAAACGGTTGAAGCTTCTGTTCAAAAATGATGCTCCGAAATCAACTTCTGTCACCTTAGTGATACATTTTGGGATAGCACCTGAAGTTTAAAGCAGAAATTGGGGCACTTTTGAAATTTTCATTTTTTGACCAAAATCGACAGGTACGGGCCTTAGGGATTTTCTCATATGCCACAAAACGGTTGAAGCTCCTGTTCAAAAATGATGCTCCTAAATCAACTTCTGTCAACTTAGTGATACATTTTGGGATAGTACCTAAAGTTTAAAGCAGAAATTGGGGCACTTTTGAGATTTTCATTTTTGACCAATATCGACAGGTCCGGGGCTTTGGGAATTTCTCATATGCCACAAAACGGTTGAAGCTTCTGTTCAAAAATGATGCTCCGAAATCAACTTCTGTCAACTTAGTGATACATTTTGGGATAGTACCTAAAGTTTAAAGCAGAAATTGGGGCACTTTTGAGATTTTCATTTTTGACCAAAATCGACAGGTCCGGGGCTTAGGGAATTTCTCATATGCCACAAAACGGTTGAAGCTTCTGTTCAAAAATGATGCTCCGAAATCAACTTCTATCACCTTAGTGATACATTTTGGGATAGTACCTAAAGTTTAAAGCAGAAATTGGGGCACTTTTGAAATTTTCATTTTTGACCAAAATCGACAGGTCCGGGGCTTAGGGAATTTCTCATATGCCACAAAACGGTTGAAGCTTCTGTTCAAAAATGATGCTCCAAAATCAACGTCTGTCAACTTAGTGATACATTTTGGGATAGTATCTAAAGTTTAAAGCAGAAATTGGGGCACTTTTGAAAATTTCATTTTTGACCAAAATCGACAGGTCCGGGGCTTAGGGAATTTCTCATATGCCACAAAACGGTTGAAGCTCCTGTTCAAAAATGATGCTCCGAAATCAACTTCTGTCACCTTAGAGATACATTTTGGGATAGTACCTAAAGTTTAAAGCAGAAATTGGGGCACTTTCAAAATTTTCATTTTTGACCAAAATCGACAGGTCCGGGGCTTAGGGATTTTCTCATATGCCACAAAACGGTTGAAGCTCCTGTTCAAAAATGATGCTCCTAAATCAACTTCTGTCACCTTAGTGATACATTTTGGGATAGCACCTTAAGTTTAAAGCAGAAATTGGGGCACTTTTGAAATTTTCATTTTTGACCAAAATCGACAGGTCCGGGGCTTAGGGAATTTCTCATATGCCACAAAACGGTTGAAGCTTCTGTTCAAAAATGATGCTCCAAAATCAACTTCTGTCACCTTAGTGATACATTTTGGGATAGCACCTACAGTTTAAAGCAGAAAATGGGGCACTTTTGACATTTTTATTTTTGATCAAAATCGACAGGTTCGGGGCTTAGGGAATTTCTCATATGCCACAAAACGGTTGAAGCTCCTTTTCAAAAATGATGCTCCGAAATCAACTTCTGTCACCTTAGTGATACATTTTGGGATAGTACCTAAATTTTAAAGCAGAAATTGGGGCACTTTTGAAATTTTCATTTTTTGACCAAAATCGACAGGTCCGGGGCTTAGGGAATTTCTCATATGCCACAAAACGGTTGAAGCTCCTGTTCAAAAATGATGCTCCGAAAACAACTTCTGTCATCTTAGTGATACATTTTGGGACAGCACCTAAAGTTTAAAGCAGAAATTGGGGCACTTTTGAAATTTTCATTTTTGACCAAAATAGACAGGTCCGGGGCTTAGGGAATTTCTCATATGCCACAAAACGGTTGAAGCTTCTGTTCAAAAATGATGCTCCGAAATCAACTTCTGTCACCTTAGTGATACATTTTGGGATAGCACCTACAGTTTAAAGCAGAAAATGGGGCACTTTTGAAATGTTCATTTTTGACCAATATCGACAGGTCCGGGGCTTAGGGAATTTCTCATATGCCAAAAAACGGTTGAAGCTTCTGTTCAAAAATGATGCTCCGAAAACAACTTCTGTCACCTTAGTGATACATTTTGGGATAGTACCTAAAGTTTAAAGCAGAAATTGGGGCACTTTTGAGATTTTCATTTTTGACCAAAATCGACAGGTCCGGGGCTTAGGGAATTTCTCATATGCCACAAAACGGTTGAAGCTCCTGTTCAAAAATGATGCTCCGAAATCAACTTCTGTCACCTTAGAGATACATTTTGGGATAGTACCTAAAGTTTAAAGCAGAAATTGGGGCACTTTCAAAATTTTCATTTTTGACCAAAATCGACAGGTCCGGGCCTTAGGGATTTTCTCATATGCCACAAAACGGTTGAAGCTCCTGTTCAAAAATGATGCTCCTAAATCAACTTCTGTCAACTTAGTGATACATTTTGGGATAGTACCTAAAGTTTAAAGCAGAAATTGGGGCACTTTTGAGATTTTCATTTTTGACCAATATCGACAGGTCCGGGGCTTAGGGAATTTCTCATATGCCACAAAACGGTTGAAGCTTCTGTTCAAAAATGTTGCTCCGAAATCAACTTCTGTCAACTTAGTGATACATTTTGGGATAGTACCTAAAGTTTAAAGCAGAAATTGGGGCACTTTTGAGATTTTCATTTTTGACCAAAATCGACAGGTCCGGGGCTTAGGGAATTTCTCATATGCCACAAAACGGTTGAAGCTTCTGTTCAAAAATGATGCTCCGAAATCAACTTCTATCACCTTAGTGATACATTTTGGGATAGTACCTAAAGTTTAAAGCAGAAATTGGGGCACTTTTGAAATTTTCATTTTTGACCAAAATCGACAGGTCCGGGGCTTAGGGAATTTCTCATATGCCACAAAACGGTTGAAGCTTCTGTTCAAAAATGATGCTCCAAAATCAACGTCTGTCAACTTAGTGATACATTTTGGGATAGTATCTAAAGTTTAAAGCAGAAATTGGGGCACTTTTGAAAATTTCATTTTTGACCAAAATCGACAGGTCCGGGGCTTAGGGAATTTCTCATATGCCACAAAACGGTTGAAGCTCCTGTTCAAAAATGATGCTCCGAAATCAACTTCTGTCACCTTAGAGATACATTTTGGGATAGTACCTAAAGTTTAAAGCAGAAATTGGGGCACTTTCAAAATTTTCATTTTTGACCAAAATCGACAGGTCCGGGGCTTAGGGATTTTCTCATATGCCACAAAACGGTTGAAGCTCCTGTTCAAAAATGATGCTCCTAAATCAACTTCTGTCACCTTAGTGATACATTTTGGGATAGCACCTTAAGTTTAAAGCAGAAATTGGGGCACTTTTGAAATTTTCATTTTTGACCAAAATCGACAGGTCCGGGGCTTAGGGAATTTCTCATATGCCACAAAACGGTTGAAGCTTCTGTTCAAAAATGATGCTCCAAAATCAACTTCTGTCACCTTAGTGATACATTTTGGGATAGCACCTACAGTTTAAAGCAGAAAATGGGGCACTTTTGACATTTTTATTTTTGATCAAAATCGACAGGTCCGGGGCTTAGGGAATTTCTCATATGCCACAAAACGGTTGAAGCTCCTGTTCAAAAATGATGCTCCGAAATCAACTTCTGTCACCTTAGTGATACATTTTGGGATAGTACCTAAATTTTAAAGCAGAAATTGGGGCACTTTTGAAATTTTCATTTTTTGACCAAAATCGACAGGTCCGGGGCTTAGGGAATTTCTCATATGCCACAAAACGGTTGAAGCTCCTGTTCAAAAATGATGCTCCGAAAACAACTTCTGTTATCTTAGTGATACATTTTGGGACAGCACCTAAAGTTTAAAGCAGAAATTGGGGCACTTTTGAAATTTTCATTTTTGACCAAAATAGACAGGTCCGGTGCTTAGCGAATTTCTCATATGCCACAAAACGGTTGAAGCTTCTGTTCAAAAATGATGCTCCAAAATCAACTTCTGTCACCTTAGTGATACATTTTGGGATAGCACCTAAAGTCTAAAGCAGAAATTGGGGCACTTTTGAAATTTTCATTTTTGACAAAAATCGACAGGTCCAAGGCTTAGGGAATTTCTCATATGCCACAAAACGGTTGAAGCTTCTGTTCAAAAATGATGCTCCAAAATCAACTTCTGTCACCTTAGTGATACATTTTGGGATAGCACCTACAGTTTAAAGCAGAAAATGGGGCACTTTTGACATTTTTATTTTTGATCAAAATCGACAGGTCCGGGGCTTAGGGAATTTCTCATATGCCACAAAACGGTTGAAGCTCCTGTTCAAAAATGATGCTCCGAAATCAACTTCTGTCACCTTAGTGATACATTTTGGGATAGTACCTAAATTTTAAAGCAGAAATTGGGGCACTTTTGAAATTTTCATTTTTTGACCAAAATCGACAGGTCCGGGGCTTAGGGAATTTCTCATATGCCACAAAACGGTTGAAGCTCCTGTTCAAAAATGATGCTCCGAAAACAACTTCTGTCATCTTAGTGATACATTTTGGGACAGCACCTAAAGTTTAAAGCAGAAATTGGGGCACTTTTGAAATTTTCATTTTTGACCAAAATAGACAGGTCCGGGGCTTAGGGAATTTCTCATATGCCACAAAACGGTTGAAGCTTCTGTTCAAAAATGATGCTCCGAAATCAACTTCTGTCACCTTAGTGATACATTTTGGGATAGCACCTACAGTTTAAAGCAGAAAATGGGGCACTTTTGAAATGTTCATTTTTGACCAATATCGACAGGTCCGGGGCTTAGGGAATTTCTCATATGCCAAAAAACGGTTGAAGCTTCTGTTCAAAAATGATGCTCCGAAAACAACTTCTGTCACCTTAGTGATACATTTTGGGATAGTACCTAAAGTTTAAAGCAGAAATTGGGGCACTTTTGAGATTTTCATTTTTGACCAAAATCGACAGGTCCGGGGCTTAGGGAATTTCTCATATGCCACAAAACGGTTGAAGCTCCTGTTCAAAAATGATGCTCCGAAATCAACTTCTGTCACCTTAGAGATACATTTTGGGATAGTACCTAAAGTTTAAAGCAGAAATTGGGGCACTTTCAAAATTTTCATTTTTGACCAAAATCGACAGGTCCGGGCCTTAGGGATTTTCTCATATGCCACAAAACGGTTGAAGCTCCTGTTCAAAAATGATGCTCCTAAATCAACTTCTGTCAACTTAGTGATACATTTTGGGATAGTACCTAAAGTTTAAAGCAGAAATTGGGGCACTTTTGAGATTTTCATTTTTGACCAATATCGACAGGTCCGGGGCTTAGGGAATTTCTCATATGCCACAAAACGGTTGAAGCTTCTGTTCAAAAATGTTGCTCCGAAATCAACTTCTGTCAACTTAGTGATACATTTTGGGATAGTACCTAAAGTTTAAAGCAGAAATTGGGGCACTTTTGAGATTTTCATTTTTGACCAAAATCGACAGGTCCGGGGCTTAGGGAATTTCTCATATGCCACAAAACGGTTGAAGCTTCTGTTCAAAAATGATGCTCCGAAATCAACTTCTATCACCTTAGTGATACATTTTGGGATAGTACCTAAAGTTTAAAGCAGAAATTGGGGCACTTTTGAAATTTTCATTTTTGACCAAAATCGACAGGTCCGGGGCTTAGGGAATTTCTCATATGCCACAAAACGGTTGAAGCTTCTGTTCAAAAATGATGCTCCAAAATCAACGTCTGTCAACTTAGTGATACATTTTGGGATAGTATCTAAAGTTTAAAGCAGAAATTGGGGCACTTTTGAAAATTTCATTTTTGACCAAAATCGACAGGTCCGGGGCTTAGGGAATTTCTCATATGCCACAAAACGGTTGAAGCTCCTGTTCAAAAATGATGCTCCGAAATCAACTTCTGTCACCTTAGAGATACATTTTGGGATAGTACCTAAAGTTTAAAGCAGAAATTGGGGCACTTTCAAAATTTTCATTTTTGACCAAAATCGACAGGTCCGGGGCTTAGGGATTTTCTCATATGCCACAAAACGGTTGAAGCTCCTGTTCAAAAATGATGCTCCTAAATCAACTTCTGTCACCTTAGTGATACATTTTGGGATAGCACCTTAAGTTTAAAGCAGAAATTGGGGCACTTTTGAAATTTTCATTTTTGACCAAAATCGACAGGTCCGGGGCTTAGGGAATTTCTCATATGCCACAAAACGGTTGAAGCTTCTGTTCAAAAATGATGCTCCAAAATCAACTTCTGTCACCTTAGTGATACATTTTGGGATAGCACCTACAGTTTAAAGCAGAAAATGGGGCACTTTTGACATTTTTATTTTTGATCAAAATCGACAGGTCCGGGGCTTAGGGAATTTCTCATATGCCACAAAACGGTTGAAGCTCCTGTTCAAAAATGATGCTCCGAAATCAACTTCTGTCACCTTAGTGATACATTTTGGGATAGTACCTAAATTTTAAAGCAGAAATTGGGGCACTTTTGAAATTTTCATTTTTTGACCAAAATCGACAGGTCCGGGGCTTAGGGAATTTCTCATATGCCACAAAACGGTTGAAGCTCCTGTTCAAAAATGATGCTCCGAAAACAACTTCTGTCATCTTAGTGATACATTTTGGGACAGCACCTAAAGTTTAAAGCAGAAATTGGGGCACTTTTGAAATTTTCATTTTTGACCAAAATAGACAGGTCCGGTGCTTAGCGAATTTCTCATATGCCACAAAACGGTTGAAGCTTCTGTTCAAAAATGATGCTCCAAAATCAACTTCTGTCACCTTAGTGATACATTTTGGGATAGCACCTAAAGTCTAAAGCAGAAATTGGGGCACTTTTGAAATTTTCATTTTTGACAAAAATCGACAGGTCCAAGGCTTAGGGAATTTCTCATATGCCACAAAACGGTTGAAGCTTCTGTTCAAAAATGATGCTCCGAAATCAACTTCTGTCACCTTAGTGATACATTTTGGGATAGCACCTACAGTTTAAAGCAGAAAATGGGGCACTTTTGAAATGTTCATTTTTGACCAATATCGACAGGTCCGGGGCTTAGGGAATTTCTCATATGCCAAAAAACGGTTGAAGCTTCTGTTCAAAAATGATGCTCCGAAAACAACTTCTGTCACCTTAGTGATACATTTTGGGATAGTACCTAAAGTTTAAAGCAGAAATTGGGGCACTTTTGAGATTTTCATTTTTGACCAAAATCGACAGGTCCGGGGCTTAGGGAATTTCTCATAGGCCACAAAACGGTTGAAGCTCCTGTTCAAAAATGATGCTCCGAAATCAACTTCTGTCACCTTAGTGATACATTTTGGGATAGCACCTAAAGTTTAAAGCAGAAATTGGGGCACTTTTGAAATTTTCATTTTTTGACCAAAATCGACAGGTCCGGGGCTTAGGGAATTTCTCATATGCCACAAAACGGTTGAAGCTCCTGTTCAAAAATGATGCTCCGAAAACAACTTCTGTCACCTTAGTGATACATTTTGGGATAGTACCTAAAGTTTAAAGCAGAAATTGGGGCACTTTTGAGATTTTCATTTTTGACCAAAATCGACAGGCTCGGGGCTTAGGGAATTTCTCATATGCCACAAAACGGTTGAAGCTCCTGTTCAAAAATGATGCTCCGAAATCAACTTCTGTCACCTTAGAGATACATTTTGGGATAGTACCTAAAGTTTAAAGCAGAAATTGGGGCACTTTCAAAATTTTCATTTTTGACCAAAATCGACAGGTCCGGGCCTTAGGGATTTTCTCATATGCCACAAAACGGTTGAAGCTCCTGTTCAAAAATGATGCTCCTAAATCAACTTCTGTCAACTTAGTGATACATTTTGGGATAGTACCTAAAGTTTAAAGCAGAAATTGGGGCACTTTTGAAATTTTCATTTTTGACCAAAATCGACAGGTCCGGGGCTTAGGGAATTTCTCATATGCCACAAAACGGTTGAAGCTTCTGTTCAAAAATGATGCTCCAAAATCAACTTCTGTCACCTTAGTGATACATTTTGGGATAGTACCTAAAGTTTAAAGCAGAAATTGGGGCACTTTTGAAATTTTCATTTTTTGACCAAAATCGACAGGTCCGGGGCTTAGGGAATTTCTCATATGCCACAAAACGGTTGAAGCTCCTGTTCAAAAATGATGCTCCGAAAACAACTTCTGTCATCTTAGTGATACATTTTGGGACTGCACCTAAAGTTTAAAGCAGAAATTGGGGCACTTTTGAAATTTTCATTTTTGACCAAAATAGACAGGTCCGGTGCATAGGGAATTTCTCATATGCCACAAAACGGTTGAAGCTTCTGTTCAGAAATGATGCTCCAAAATCAACTTCTGTCACCTTAGTGATACATTTTGGGATAGCACCTAAAGTCTAAAGCAGAAATTGGGGCACTTTTGAAATTTTCATTTTTGACCAAAATCGACAGGTCCGGGGCTTAGGGAATTTCTCATATGCCACAAAACGGTTGAAGCTTCTGTTCAAAAATGATGCTCCGAAATCAACTTCTGTCACCTTAGTGATACATTTTGGGATAGCACCTACAGTTTAAAGCAGAAAATGGGGCACTTTTGAAATGTTCATTTTTGACCAATATCGACAGGTCCGGGGCTTAGGGAATTTCTCATATGCCAAAAAACGGTTGAAGCTTCTGTTCAAAAATGATGCTCCGAAAACAACTTCTGTCACCTTAGTGATACATTTTGGGATAGTACCTAAAGTTTAAAGCAGAAATTGGGGCACTTTTGAGATTTTCATTTTTGACCAAAATCGACAGGTCCGGGGCTTAGGGAATTTCTCATATGCCACAAAACGGTTGAAGCTCCTGTTCAAAAATGATGCTCCGAAATCAACTTCTGTCACATTAGAGATACATTTTGGGATAGTACCTAAAGTTTAAAGCAGAAATTGGGGCACTTTCAAAATTTTCATTTTTGACCAAAATCGACAGGTCCGGGCCTTAGGGATTTTCTCATATGCCACAAAACGGTTGAAGCTCCTGTTCAAAAATGATGCTCCGAAATCAACTTCTGTCACCTTAGTGATACATTTTGGGATAGTACCTAAAGTTTAAAGCAGAAATTGGGGCACTTTTGAGATTTTCATTTTTGACCAAAATTGACAGGTCCGGGGCTTAGGGAATTTCTCATATGCCACAAAACGGTTGAAGCTTCTGTTCAAAAATGATGCTCCGAAATCAACTTCTGTCACCTTAGTGATACATTTTGGGATAGCACCTACAGTTTAAAGCAGAAAATGGGGCACTTTTGAAATTTTCATTTTTGACCAATATCGACAGGTTCGGGGCTTAGGGAATTTCTCATATGCCAAAAAACGGTTGAAGCTCCTGTTCAAAAATGATGCTCCGAAATCAACTTCTGTCACCTTAAAGATACATTTTGGGATAGTACCTAAAGTTTAAAGCAGAAATTGGGGCACTTTCAAAATTTTCATTTTTGACCAAAATCGACAGGTCCGGGCCTTAGGGATTTTCTCATATGCCACAAAACGGTTGAAGCTTCTGTTCAAAAATGATGCTCCAAAATCAACTTCTGTCACCTTAGTGATACATTTTGGGATAGCACCTAAAGTCTAAAGCAGAAATTGGGGCACTTTTGAAATTTTCATTTTTGACCAAAATCGACAGGTCCGGGGCTTAGGGAATTTCTCATATGCCACAAAACGGTTGAAGCTTCTGTTCAAAAATGATGCTCCGAAATCAACTTCTGTCACCTTAGTGATACATTTTGGGATAGCACCTACAGTTTAAAGCAGAAAATGGGGCACTTTTGAAATGTTCATTTTTGACCAATATCGACAGGTCCGGGGCTTAGGGAATTTCTCATATGCCAAAAAACGGTTGAAGCTTCTGTTCAAAAATGATGCTCCGAAAACAACTTCTGTCACCTTAGTGATACATTTTGGGATAGTACCTAAAGTTTAAAGCAGAAATTGGGGCACTTTTGAGATTTTCATTTTTGACCAAAATCGACAGGTCCGGGGCTTAGGGAATTTCTCATATGCCACAAAACGGTTGAAGCTTCTGTTCAAAAATGATGCTCCGAAATCAACTTCTGTCACCTTAGTGATACATTTTGGGATAGCACCTACAGTTTAAAGCAGAAAATGGGGCACTTTTGAAATTTTCATTTTTGACCAATATCGACAGGTTCGGGGCTTAGGGAATTTCTCATATGCCACAAAACGGTTGAAGCTCCTGTTCAAAAATGATGCTCCGAAATCAACTTCTGTCACCTTAAAGATACATTTTGGGATAGTACCTAAAGTTTAAAGCAGAAATTGGGGCACTTTCAAAATTTTCATTTTTGACCAAAATCGACAGGTCCGGTCCTTAGGGATTTTCTCATATGCCACAAAACGGTTGAAGCTTCTGTTCAAAAATGATGCTCCGAAATCAACTTCTGTCACCTTAGTGATACATTTTGGGATAGCACCTACAGTTTAAAGCAGAAAATGGGGCACTTTTGAAATTTTCATTTTTGACCAATATCGACAGGTTCGGGGCTTAGGGAATTTCTCATATGCCGCAAAACGGTTGAAGCTCCTGTTCAAAAATGATGCTCCGAAATCAACTTCTGTCACCTTAAAGATACATTTTGGGATAGTACCTAAAGTTTAAAGCAGAAATTGGGGCACTTTCAAAATTTTCATTTTTGACCAAAATCGACAGGTCCGGTCCTTAGGGATTTTCTCATATGCCACAAAACGGTTGAAGCTTCTGTTCAAAAATGATGCTCCGAAATCAGCTTCTGTCACCTTAGTTATACATTTTGGGACAGCACCTAAAGTTTAAAGCAGAAATTGGGGCACTTTTGAAATTTTCATTTTTGACCAAAATCGACAGGTCCGGGGCTTAGGGAATTTCTCATATGCCACAAAACGGTTGAAGCTTCTGTTCAAAAATGATGCTCCAAAATCAACTTCTGTCACCTTAGTGATACATTTTGGGATAGCACCTACAGTTTAAAGCAGAAAATGGGGCACTTTTGAAATTTTCATTTTTGACCAATATCGACAGGTCCGGAGCTTAGGGAATTTCTCATATGCCACAAAACGGTTGAAGCTCCTGTTCAAAAATGATGCTCCGAAATCAACTTCTGTCACCTTAAAGATACATTTTGAGATAGTACCTAAAGTTTAAAGCAGAAATTGGGGCACTTTCAAAATTTTCATTTTTGACCAAAATCAACAGGTCCGGGCCTTAGGGATTTTCTCATATGCCACAAAACGGTTGAAGCTTCTGTTCAAAAATGATGCTCCGAAATCAACTTCTGTCAACTTAGTGATACATTTTGGGATAGTACCTAAAGTTTAAAGCAGAAATTGGGGCACTTTTGAGATTTTCATTTTTGACCAAAATCGACAGGTCCGGGGCTTAGGGAATTTCTCATATGCCACAAAACGGTTGAAGCTTCTGTTCAAAAATGATGCTCCGAAATCAACTTCTGTCATCTTAGTGATACATTTTGGGACAGCACCTAAAGTTTAAAGCAGAAATTGGGGCACTTTTGAAATTTTCATTTTTGACCAAAATCGACAGGTCCGGGGCTTAGGGAATTTCTCATATGCCACAAAACGGTTGAAGCTTCTGTTCAAAAATCATGCTCCAAAATCAACTTCTGTCACCTTAGTGATACATTTTGGGATAGCACCTAAAGTCTAAAGCAGAAATTGGGGCACTTTTGAAATTTTCATTTTTGACCAAAATCGACAGGTCCGGCCGGGGCTTAGGGAATTTCTCATATGCCACAAAACGGTTGAAGCTTCTGTTCAAAAATCATGCTCCGAAATCATCTTCTGTCAACTTAGTGATACATTTTGGGATAGTACCTAAAGTTTAAAGCAGAAATTGGGGCACTTTTGAGATTTTCATTTTTGACCAAAATCGACAGGTCCGGGGCTTAGGGAAATTCTCATATGCCACAAAACGGTTGAAGCTTCTGTTCAAAAATGATGCTCCAAAATCAACTTCTGTCACCTTAGTGATACATTTTGGGATAGCACCTAAAGTCTAAAGCAGAAATTGGGGCACTTTTGAAATTTTCATTTTTGACCAAAATCGCCAGGTCCGGGGCTTAGGGAATTTCTCATATGCCACAAAACGGTTGAAGCTTCTGTTCAAAAATGATGCTCCGAAATCAACTTCTGTCACCTTAGTGATACATTTTGGGATAGCACCTAAAGTTTAAAGCAGAAATTGGGGCACTTTTGAAATTTTCATTTTTTGACCAAAATCGACAGGTCCGGGGCTTAGGGAATTTCTCATATGCCACAAAACGGTTGAAGCTCCTGTTCAAAAATGATGCTCCGAAAACAACTTCTGTCACCTTAGTGATACATTTTGGGATAGTACCTAAAGTTTAAAGCAGAAATTGGGGCACTTTTGAGATTTTCATTTTTGACCAAAATCGACAGGCTCGGGGCTTAGGGAATTTCTCATATGCCACAAAACGGTTGAAGCTCCTGTTCAAAAATGATGCTCCGAAATCAACTTCTGTCACCTTAGAGATACATTTTGGGATAGTACCTAAAGTTTAAAGCAGAAATTGGGGCACTTTCAAAATTTTCATTTTTGACCAAAATCGACAGGTCCGGGCCTTAGGGATTTTCTCATATGCCACAAAACGGTTGAAGCTCCTGTTCAAAAATGATGCTCCTAAATCAACTTCTGTCAACTTAGTGATACATTTTGGGATAGTACCTAAAGTTTAAAGCAGAAATTGGGGCACTTTTGAAATTTTCATTTTTTGACCAAAATCGACAGGTCCGGGGCTTAGGGAATTTCTCATATGCCACAAAACGGTTGAAGCTCCTGTTCAAAAATGATGCTCCGAAAACAACTTCTGTCATCTTAGTGATACATTTTGGGACAGCACCTAAAGTTTAAAGCAGAAATTGGGGCACTTTTGAAATTTTCATTTTTGACCAAAATAGACAGGTCCGGTGCATAGGGAATTTCTCATATGCCACAAAACGGTTGAAGCTTCTGTTCAAAAATGATGCTCCAAAATCAACTTCTGTCACCTTAGTGATACATTTTGGGATAGCACCTAAAGTCTAAAGCAGAAATTGGGGCACTTTTGAAATTTTCATTTTTGACCAAAATCGACAGGTCCTGGGCTTAGGGAATTTCTCATATGCCACAAAACGGTTGAAGCTTCTGTTCAAAAATGATGCTCCGAAATCAACTTCTGTCACCTTAGTGATACATTTTGGGATAGCACCTACAGTTTAAAGCAGAAAATGGGGCACTTTTGAAATGTTCATTTTTGACCAATATCGACAGGTCCGGGGCTTAGGGAATTTCTCATATGCCAAAAAACGGTTGAAGCTTCTGTTCA
The DNA here is from genome assembly GCF_028390025.1 of Pseudophryne corroboree. Lineage (NCBI taxonomy): Eukaryota > Metazoa > Chordata > Amphibia > Anura > Myobatrachidae > Pseudophryne > Pseudophryne corroboree. The sequence goes on from NW_026970436.1 coordinate 71,088, forward strand.
AAAATGATGCTCCGAAAACAACTTCTGTCACCTTAGTGATACATTTTGGGATAGTACCTAAAGTTTAAAGCAGAAATTGGGGCACTTTTGAGATTTTCATTTTTGACCAAAATCGACAGGTCCGGGGCTTAGGGAATTTCTCATATGCCACAAAACGGTTGAAGCTCCTGTTCAAAAATGATGCTCCGAAATCAACTTCTGTCACATTAGAGATACATTTTGGGATAGTACCTAAAGTTTAAAGCAGAAATTGGGGCACTTTCAAAATTTTCATTTTTGACCAAAATCGACAGGTCCGGGCCTTAGGGATTTTCTCATATGCCACAAAACGGTTGAAGCTCCTGTTCAAAAATGATGCTCCGAAATCAACTTCTGTCACCTTAGTGATACATTTTGGGATAGTACCTAAAGTTTAAAGCAGAAATTGGGGCACTTTTGAGATTTTCATTTTTGACCAAAATTGACAGGTCCGGGGCTTAGGGAATTTCTCATATGCCACAAAACGGTTGAAGCTTCTGTTCAAAAATGATGCTCCGAAATCAACTTCTGTCACCTTAGTGATACATTTTGGGATGGCACCTACAGTTTAAAGCAGAAAATGGGGCACTTTTGAAATTTTCATTTTTGACCAATATCGACAGGTCCGGGCCTTAGGGATTTTCTCATATGCCACAAAACGGTTGAAGCTTCTGTTCAAAAATGATGCTCCAAAATCAACTTCTGTCACCTTAGTGATACATTTTGGGATAGCACCTAAAGTCTAAAGCAGAAATTGGGGCACTTTTGAAATTTTCATTTTTGACCAAAATCGACAGGTCCGGGGCTTAGGGAATTTCTCATATGCCACAAAACGGTTGAAGCTTCTGTTCAAAAATGATGCTCCGAAATCAACTTCTGTCACCTTAGTGATACATTTTGGGATAGCACCTACAGTTTAAAGCAGAAAATGGGGCACTTTTGAAATGTTCATTTTTGACCAATATCGACAGGTCCGGGGCTTAGGGAATTTCTCATATGCCAAAAAACGGTTGAAGCTTCTGTTCAAAAATGATGCTCCGAAAACAACTTCTGTCACCTTAGTGATACATTTTGGGATAGTACCTAAAGTTTAAAGCAGAAATTGGGGCACTTTTGAGATTTTCATTTTTGACCAAAATCGACAGGTCCGGGGCTTAGGGAATTTCTCATATGCCACAAAACGGTTGAAGCTCCTGTTCAAAAATGATGCTCCGAAATCAACTTCTGTCACCTTAGTGATACATTTTGGGATAGTACCTAAAGTTTAAAGCAGAAATTGGGGCACTTTTGAGATTTTCATTTTTGACCAAAATTGACAGGTCCGGGGCTTAGGGAATTTCTCATATGCCACAAAACGGTTGAAGCTTCTGTTCAAAAATGATGCTCCGAAATCAACTTCTGTCACCTTAGTGATACATTTTGGGATAGCACCTACAGTTTAAAGCAGAAAATGGGGCACTTTTGAAATTTTCATTTTTGACCAATATCGACAGGTTCGGGGCTTAGGGAATTTCTCATATGCCACAAAACGGTTGAAGCTCCTGTTCAAAAATGATGCTCCGAAATCAACTTCTGTCACCTTAAAGATACATTTTGGGATAGTACCTAAAGTTTAAAGCAGAAATTGGGGCACTTTCAAAATTTTCATTTTTGACCAAAATCGACAGGTCCGGTCCTTAGGGATTTTCTCATATGCCACAAAACGGTTGAAGCTTCTGTTCAAAAATGATGCTCCGAAATCAACTTCTGTCACCTTAGTGATACATTTTGGGATAGCACCTACAGTTTAAAGCAGAAAATGGGGCACTTTTGAAATTTTCATTTTTGACCAATATCGACAGGTTCGGGGCTTAGGGAATTTCTCATATGCCGCAAAACGGTTGAAGCTCCTGTTCAAAAATGATGCTCCGAAATCAACTTCTGTCACCTTAAAGATACATTTTGGGATAGTACCTAAAGTTTAAAGCAGAAATTGGGGCACTTTCAAAATTTTCATTTTTGACCAAAATCGACAGGTCCGGTCCTTAGGGATTTTCTCATATGCCACAAAACGGTTGAAGCTTCTGTTCAAAAATGATGCTCCGAAATCAGCTTCTGTCACCTTAGTTATACATTTTGGGACAGCACCTAAAGTTTAAAGCAGAAATTGGGGCACTTTTGAAATTTTCATTTTTGACCAAAATCGACAGGTCCGGGGCTTAGGGAATTTCTCATATGCCACAAAACGGTTGAAGCTTCTGTTCAAAAATGATGCTCCAAAATCAACTTCTGTCACCTTAGTGATACATTTTGGGATAGCACCTACAGTTTAAAGCAGAAAATGGGGCACTTTTGAAATTTTCATTTTTGACCAATATCGACAGGTCCGGAGCTTAGGGAATTTCTCATATGCCACAAAACGGTTGAAGCTCCTGTTCAAAAATGATGCTCCGAAATCAACTTCTGTCACCTTAAAGATACATTTTGAGATAGTACCTAAAGTTTAAAGCAGAAATTGGGGCACTTTCAAAATTTTCATTTTTGACCAAAATCAACAGGTCCGGGCCTTAGGGATTTTCTCATATGCCACAAAACGGTTGAAGCTTCTGTTCAAAAATGATGCTCCGAAATCAACTTCTGTCAACTTAGTGATACATTTTGGGATAGTACCTAAAGTTTAAAGCAGAAATTGGGGCACTTTTGAGATTTTCATTTTTGACCAAAATCGACAGGTCCGGGGCTTAGGGAATTTCTCATATGCCACAAAACGGTTGAAGCTTCTGTTCAAAAATGATGCTCCGAAATCAACTTCTGTCATCTTAGTGATACATTTTGGGACAGCACCTAAAGTTTAAAGCAGAAATTGGGGCACTTTTGAAATTTTCATTTTTGACCAAAATCGACAGGTCCGGGGCTTAGGGAATTTCTCATATGCCACAAAACGGTTGAAGCTTCTGTTCAAAAATCATGCTCCAAAATCAACTTCTGTCACCTTAGTGATACATTTTGGGATAGCACCTAAAGTCTAAAGCAGAAATTGGGGCACTTTTGAAATTTTCATTTTTGACCAAAATCGACAGGTCCGGCCGGGGCTTAGGGAATTTCTCATATGCCACAAAACGGTTGAAGCTTCTGTTCAAAAATCATGCTCCGAAATCATCTTCTGTCAACTTAGTGATACATTTTGGGATAGTACCTAAAGTTTAAAGCAGAAATTGGGGCACTTTTGAGATTTTCATTTTTGACCAAAATCGACAGGTCCGGGGCTTAGGGAAATTCTCATATGCCACAAAACGGTTGAAGCTTCTGTTCAAAAATGATGCTCCAAAATCAACTTCTGTCACCTTAGTGATACATTTTGGGATAGCACCTAAAGTCTAAAGCAGAAATTGGGGCACTTTTGAAATTTTCATTTTTGACCAAAATCGCCAGGTCCGGGGCTTAGGGAATTTCTCATATGCCACAAAACGGTTGAAGCTTCTGTTCAAAAATGATGCTCCGAAATCAACTTCTGTCACCTTAGTGATACATTTTGGGATAGCACCTAAAGTTTAAAGCAGAAATTGGGGCACTTTTGAAATTTTCATTTTTTGACCAAAATCGACAGGTCCGGGGCTTAGGGAATTTCTCATATGCCACAAAACGGTTGAAGCTCCTGTTCAAAAATGATGCTCCGAAAACAACTTCTGTCACCTTAGTGATACATTTTGGGATAGTACCTAAAGTTTAAAGCAGAAATTGGGGCACTTTTGAGATTTTCATTTTTGACCAAAATCGACAGGCTCGGGGCTTAGGGAATTTCTCATATGCCACAAAACGGTTGAAGCTCCTGTTCAAAAATGATGCTCCGAAATCAACTTCTGTCACCTTAGAGATACATTTTGGGATAGTACCTAAAGTTTAAAGCAGAAATTGGGGCACTTTCAAAATTTTCATTTTTGACCAAAATCGACAGGTCCGGGCCTTAGGGATTTTCTCATATGCCACAAAACGGTTGAAGCTCCTGTTCAAAAATGATGCTCCTAAATCAACTTCTGTCAACTTAGTGATACATTTTGGGATAGTACCTAAAGTTTAAAGCAGAAATTGGGGCACTTTTGAAATTTTCATTTTTTGACCAAAATCGACAGGTCCGGGGCTTAGGGAATTTCTCATATGCCACAAAACGGTTGAAGCTCCTGTTCAAAAATGATGCTCCGAAAACAACTTCTGTCATCTTAGTGATACATTTTGGGACAGCACCTAAAGTTTAAAGCAGAAATTGGGGCACTTTTGAAATTTTCATTTTTGACCAAAATAGACAGGTCCGGTGCATAGGGAATTTCTCATATGCCACAAAACGGTTGAAGCTTCTGTTCAAAAATGATGCTCCAAAATCAACTTCTGTCACCTTAGTGATACATTTTGGGATAGCACCTAAAGTCTAAAGCAGAAATTGGGGCACTTTTGAAATTTTCATTTTTGACCAAAATCGACAGGTCCTGGGCTTAGGGAATTTCTCATATGCCACAAAACGGTTGAAGCTTCTGTTCAAAAATGATGCTCCGAAATCAACTTCTGTCACCTTAGTGATACATTTTGGGATAGCACCTACAGTTTAAAGCAGAAAATGGGGCACTTTTGAAATGTTCATTTTTGACCAATATCGACAGGTCCGGGGCTTAGGGAATTTCTCATATGCCAAAAAACGGTTGAAGCTTCTGTTCAAAAATGATGCTCCGAAAACAACTTCTGTCACCTTAGTGATACATTTTGGGATAGTACCTAAAGTTTAAAGCAGAAATTGGGGCACTTTTGAGATTTTCATTTTTGACCAAAATCGACAGGTCCGGGGCTTAGGGAATTTCTCATATGCCACAAAACGGTTGAAGCTCCTGTTCAAAAATGATGCTCCGAAATCAACTTCTGTCACATTAGAGATACATTTTGGGATAGTACCTAAAGTTTAAAGCAGAAATTGGGGCACTTTCAAAATTTTCATTTTTGACCAAAATCGACAGGTCCGGGCCTTAGGGATTTTCTCATATGCCACAAAACGGTTGAAGCTCCTGTTCAAAAATGATGCTCCGAAATCAACTTCTGTCACCTTAGTGATACATTTTGGGATAGTACCTAAAGTTTAAAGCAGAAATTGGGGCACTTTTGAGATTTTCATTTTTGACCAAAATTGACAGGTCCGGGGCTTAGGGAATTTCTCATATGCCACAAAACGGTTGAAGCTTCTGTTCAAAAATGATGCTCCGAAATCAACTTCTGTCACCTTAGTGATACATTTTGGGATGGCACCTACAGTTTAAAGCAGAAAATGGGGCACTTTTGAAATTTTCATTTTTGACCAATATCGACAGGTCCGGGCCTTAGGGATTTTCTCATATGCCACAAAACGGTTGAAGCTTCTGTTCAAAAATGATGCTCCAAAATCAACTTCTGTCACCTTAGTGATACATTTTGGGATAGCACCTAAAGTCTAAAGCAGAAATTGGGGCACTTTTGAAATTTTCATTTTTGACCAAAATCGACAGGTCCGGGGCTTAGGGAATTTCTCATATGCCACAAAACGGTTGAAGCTTCTGTTCAAAAATGATGCTCCGAAATCAACTTCTGTCACCTTAGTGATACATTTTGGGATAGCACCTACAGTTTAAAGCAGAAAATGGGGCACTTTTGAAATGTTCATTTTTGACCAATATCGACAGGTCCGGGGCTTAGGGAATTTCTCATATGCCAAAAAACGGTTGAAGCTTCTGTTCAAAAATGATGCTCCGAAAACAACTTCTGTCACCTTAGTGATACATTTTGGGATAGTACCTAAAGTTTAAAGCAGAAATTGGGGCACTTTTGAGATTTTCATTTTTGACCAAAATCGACAGGTCCGGGGCTTAGGGAATTTCTCATATGCCACAAAACGGTTGAAGCTCCTGTTCAAAAATGATGCTCCGAAATCAACTTCTGTCACCTTAGTGATACATTTTGGGATAGTACCTAAAGTTTAAAGCAGAAATTGGGGCACTTTTGAGATTTTCATTTTTGACCAAAATTGACAGGTCCGGGGCTTAGGGAATTTCTCATATGCCACAAAACGGTTGAAGCTTCTGTTCAAAAATGATGCTCCGAAATCAACTTCTGTCACCTTAGTGATACATTTTGGGATAGCACCTACAGTTTAAAGCAGAAAATGGGGCACTTTTGAAATTTTCATTTTTGACCAATATCGACAGGTTCGGGGCTTAGGGAATTTCTCATATGCCACAAAACGGTTGAAGCTCCTGTTCAAAAATGATGCTCCGAAATCAACTTCTGTCACCTTAAAGATACATTTTGGGATAGTACCTAAAGTTTAAAGCAGAAATTGGGGCACTTTCAAAATTTTCATTTTTGACCAAAATCGACAGGTCCGGGCCTTAGGGATTTTCTCATATGCCACAAAACGGTTGAAGCTTCTGTTCAAAAATGATGCTCCGAAATCAGCTTCTGTCACCTTAGTTATACATTTTGGGACAGCACCTAAAGTTTAAAGCAGAAATTGGGGCACTTTTGAAATTTTCATTTTTGACCAAAATCGACAGGTCCGGGGCTTAGGGAATTTCTCATATGCCACAAAACGGTTGAAGCTTCTGTTCAAAAATGATGCTCCAAAATCAACTTCTGTCACCTTAGTGATACATTTTGGGATAGCACCTACAGTTTAAAGCAGAAAATGGGGCACTTTTGAAATTTTCATTTTTGACCAATATCGACAGGTCCGGAGCTTAGGGAATTTCTCATATGCCACAAAACGGTTGAAGCTCCTGTTCAAAAATGATGCTCCGAAATCAACTTCTGTCACCTTAAAGATACATTTTGAGATAGTACCTAAAGTTTAAAGCAGAAATTGGGGCACTTTCAAAATTTTCATTTTTGACCAAAATCGACAGGTCCGGGCCTTAGGGATTTTCTCATATGCCACAAAACGGTTGAAGCTTCTGTTCAAAAATGATGCTCCGAAATCAACTTCTGTCAACTTAGTGATACATTTTGGGATAGTACCTAAAGTTTAAAGCAGAAATTGGGGCACTTTTGAGATTTTCATTTTTGACCAAAATCGACAGGTCCGGGGCTTAGGGAATTTCTCATATGCCACAAAACGGTTGAAGCTTCTGTTCAAAAATGATGCTCCGAAATCAACTTCTGTCATCTTAGTGATACATTTTGGGACAGCACCTAAAGTTTAAAGCAGAAATTGGGGCACTTTTGAAATTTTCATTTTTGACCAAAATCGACAGGTCCGGGGCTTAGGGAATTTCTCATATGCCACAAAACGGTTGAAGCTTCTGTTCAAAAATCATGCTCCAAAATCAACTTCTGTCACCTTAGTGATACATTTTGGGATAGCACCTAAAGTCTAAAGCAGAAATTGGGGCACTTTTGAAATTTTCATTTTTGACCAAAATCGACAGGTCCGGCCGGGGCTTAGGGAATTTCTCATATGCCACAAAACGGTTGAAGCTTCTGTTCAAAAATCATGCTCCGAAATCATCTTCTGTCAACTTAGTGATACATTTTGGGATAGTACCTAAAGTTTAAAGCAGAAATTGGGGCACTTTTGAGATTTTCATTTTTGACCAAAATCGACAGGTCCGGGGCTTAGGGAAATTCTCATATGCCACAAAACGGTTGAAGCTTCTGTTCAAAAATGATGCTCCAAAATCAACTTCTGTCACCTTAGTGATACATTTTGGGATAGCACCTAAAGTCTAAAGCAGAAATTGGGGCACTTTTGAAATTTTCATTTTTGACCAAAATCTCCAGGTCCGGGGCTTAGGGAATTTCTCATATGCCACAAAACGGTTGAAGCTTCTGTTCAAAAATGATGCTCCGAAATCAACTTCTGTCACCTTAGTGATACATTTTGGGATAGCACCTACAGTTTAAAGCAGAAAATGGGGCACTTTTGAAATGTTCATTTTTGACCAATATCGACAGGTCCGGGGCTTAGGGAATTTCTCATATGCCAAAAAACGGTTGAAGCTTCTGTTCAAAAATGATGCTCCGAAAACAACTTCTGTCACCTTAGTGATACATTTTGGGATAGTACCTAAAGTTTAAAGCAGAAATTGGGGCACTTTTGAGATTTTCATTTTTGACCAAAATCGACAGGCTCGGGGCTTAGGGAATTTCTCATATGCCACAAAACGGTTGAAGCTCCTGTTCAAAAATGATGCTCCGAAATCAACTTCTGTCACCTTAGAGATACATTTTGGGATAGTACCTAAAGTTTAAAGCAGAAATTGGGGCACTTTCAAAATTTTCATTTTTGACCAAAATCGACAGGTCCGGGCCTTAGGGATTTTCTCATATGCCACAAAACGGTTGAAGCTCCTGTTCAAAAATGATGCTCCTAAATCAACTTCTGTCAACTTAGTGATACATTTTGGGATAGTACCTAAAGTTTAAAGCAGAAATTGGGGCACTTTTGAAATTTTCATTTTTGACCAAAATCGACAGGTCCGGGGCTTAGGGAATTTCTCATATGCCACAAAACGGTTGAAGCTTCTGTTCAAAAATGATGCTCCAAAATCAACTTCTGTCACCTTAGTGATACATTTTGGGATAGTACCTAAAGTTTAAAGCAGAAATTGGGGCACTTTTGAAATTTTCATTTTTTGACCAAAATCGACAGGTCCGGGGCTTAGGGAATTTCTCATATGCCACAAAACGGTTGAAGCTCCTGTTCAAAAATGATGCTCCGAAAACAACTTCTGTCATCTTAGTGATACATTTTGGGACAGCACCTAAAGTTTAAAGCAGAAATTGGGGCACTTTTGAAATTTTCATTTTTGACCAAAATAGACAGGTCCGGTGCATAGGGAATTTCTCATATGCCACAAAACGGTTGAAGCTTCTGTTCAAAAATGATGCTCCAAAATCAACTTCTGTCACCTTAGTGATACATTTTGGGATAGCACCTAAAGTCTAAAGCAGAAATTGGGGCACTTTTGAAATTTTCATTTTTGACCAAAATCGACAGGTCCGGGGCTTAGGGAATTTCTCATATGCCACAAAACGGTTGAAGCTTCTGTTCAAAAATGATGCTCCGAAATCAACTTCTGTCACCTTAGTGATACATTTTGGTATAGCACCTACAGTTTAAAGCAGAAAATGGGGCACTTTTGAAATGTTCATTTTTGACCAATATCGACAGGTCCGGGGCTTAGGGAATTTCTCATATGCCAAAAAACGGTTGAAGCTTCTGTTCAAAAATGATGCTCCGAAAACAACTTCTGTCACCTTAGTGATACATTTTGGGATAGTACCTAAAGTTTAAAGCAGAAATTGGGGCACTTTTGAGATTTTCATTTTTGACCAAAATCGACAGGTCCGGGGCTTAGGGAATTTCTCATATGCCACAAAACGGTTGAAGCTCCTGTTCAAAAATGATGCTCCGAAATCAACTTCTGTCACATTAGAGATACATTTTGGGATAGTACCTAAAGTTTAAAGCAGAAATTGGGGCACTTTCAAAATTTTCATTTTTGACCAAAATCGACAGGTCCGGGCCTTAGGGATTTTCTCATATGCCACAAAACGGTTGAAGCTTCTGTTCAAAAATGATGCTCCAAAATCAACTTCTGTCACCTTAGTGATACATTTTGGGATAGCACCTAAAGTCTAAAGCAGAAATTGGGGCACTTTTGAAATTTTCATTTTTGACCAAAATCGACAGGTCCGGGGCTTAGGGAATTTCTCATATGCCACAAAACGGTTGAAGCTCCTGTTCAAAAATGATGCTCCGAAATCAACTTCTGTCACCTTAGAGATACATTTTGGGATAGTACCTAAAGTTTAAAGCAGAAATTGGGGCACTTTCAAAATTTTCATTTTTGACCAAAATCGACAGGTCCGGGCCTTAGGGATTTTCTCATATGCCACAAAACGGTTGAAGCTCCTGTTCAAAAATGATGCTCCTAAATCAACTTCTGTCAACTTAGTGATACATTTTGGGATAGTACCTAAAGTTTAAAGCAGAAATTGGGGCACTTTTGAAATTTTCATTTTTGACCAAAATCGACAGGTCCGGGGCTTAGGGAATTTCTCATATGCCACAAAACGGTTGAAGCTTCTGTTCAAAAATGATGCTCCAAAATCAACTTCTGTCACCTTAGTGATACATTTTGGGATAGTACCTAAAGTTTAAAGCAGAAATTGGGGCACTTTTGAAATTTTCATTTTTTGACCAAAATCGACAGGTCCGGGGCTTAGGGAATTTCTCATATGCCACAAAACGGTTGAAGCTCCTGTTCAAAAATGATGCTCCGAAAACAACTTCTGTCATCTTAGTGATACATTTTGGGACAGCACCTAAAGTTTAAAGCAGAAATTGGGGCACTTTTGAAATTTTCATTTTTGACCAAAATAGACAGGTCCGGTGCATAGGGAATTTCTCATATGCCACAAAACGGTTGAAGCTTCTGTTCAAAAATGATGCTCCAAAATCAACTTCTGTCACCTTAGTGATACATTTTGGGATAGCACCTAAAGTCTAAAGCAGAAATTGGGGCACTTTTGAAATTTTCATTTTTGACCAAAATCGACAGGTCCGGGGCTTAGGGAATTTCTCATATGCCACAAAACGGTTGAAGCTTCTGTTCAAAAATGATGCTCCGAAATCAACTTCTGTCACCTTAGTGATACATTTTGGTATAGCACCTACAGTTTAAAGCAGAAAATGGGGCACTTTTGAAATGTTCATTTTTGACCAATATCGACAGGTCCGGGGCTTAGGGAATTTCTCATATGCCAAAAAACGGTTGAAGCTTCTGTTCAAAAATGATGCTCCGAAAACAACTTCTGTCACCTTAGTGATACATTTTGGGATAGTACCTAAAGTTTAAAGCAGAAATTGGGGCACTTTTGAGATTTTCATTTTTGACCAAAATCGACAGGTCCGGGGCTTAGGGAATTTCTCATATGCCACAAAACGGTTGAAGCTCCTGTTCAAAAATGATGCTCCGAAATCAACTTCTGTCACATTAGAGATACATTTTGGGATAGTACCTAAAGTTTAAAGCAGAAATTGGGGCACTTTCAAAATTTTCATTTTTGACCAAAATCGACAGGTCCGGGCCTTAGGGATTTTCTCATATGCCACAAAACGGTTGAAGCTTCTGTTCAAAAATGATGCTCCAAAATCAACTTCTGTCACCTTAGTGATACATTTTGGGATAGCACCTAAAGTCTAAAGCAGAAATTGGGGCACTTTTGAAATTTTCATTTTTGACCAAAATCGACAGGTCCGGGGCTTAGGGAATTTCTCATATGCCACAAAACGGTTGAAGCTTCTGTTCAAAAATGATGCTCCGAAATCAACTTCTGTCACCTTAGTGATACATTTTGGTATAGCACCTACAGTTTAAAGCAGAAAATGGGGCACTTTTGAAATGTTCATTTTTGACCAATATCGACAGGTCCGGGGCTTAGGGAATTTCTCATATGCCAAAAAACGGTTGAAGCTTCTGTTCAAAAATGATGCTCCGAAAACAACTTCTGTCACCTTAGTGATACATTTTGGGATAGTACCTAAAGTTTAAAGCAGAAATTGGGGCACTTTTGAGATTTTCATTTTTGACCAAAATCGACAGGTCCGGGGCTTAGGGAATTTCTCATATGCCACAAAACGGTTGAAGCTTCTGTTCAAAAATGATGCTCCGAAATCAACTTCTGTCACCTTAGTGATACATTTTGGGATAGCACCTACAGTTTAAAGCAGAAAATGGGGCACTTTTGAAATTTTCATTTTTGACCAATATCGACAGGTTCGGGGCTTAGGGAATTTCTCATATGCCACAAAACGGTTGAAGCTCCTGTTCAAAAATGATGCTCCGAAATCAACTTCTGTCACCTTAAAGATACATTTTGGGATAGTACCTAAAGTTTAAAGCAGAAATTGGGGCACTTTCAAAATTTTCATTTTTGACCAAAATCGACAGGTCCGGGCCTTAGGGATTTTCTCATATGCCACAAAACGGTTGAAGCTTCTGTTCAAAAATGATGCTCCGAAATCAGCTTCTGTCACCTTAGTTATACATTTTGGGACAGCACCTAAAGTTTAAAGCAGAAATTGGGGCACTTTTGAAATTTTCATTTTTGACCAAAATCGACAGGTCCGGGGCTTAGGGAATTTCTCATATGCCACAAAACGGTTGAAGCTTCTGTTCAAAAATGATGCTCCAAAATCAACTTCTGTCACCTTAGTGATACATTTTGGGATAGCACCTACAGTTTAAAGCAGAAAATGGGGCACTTTTGAAATTTTCATTTTTGACCAATATCGACAGGTCCGGAGCTTAGGGAATTTCTCATATGCCACAAAACGGTTGAAGCTCCTGTTCAAAAATGATGCTCCGAAATCAACTTCTGTCACCTTAAAGATACATTTTGAGATAGTACCTAAAGTTTAAAGCAGAAATTGGGGCACTTTCAAAATTTTCATTTTTGACCAAAATCGACAGGTCCGGGCCTTAGGGATTTTCTCATATGCCACAAAACGGTTGAAGCTTCTGTTCAAAAATGATGCTCCGAAATCAACTTCTGTCAACTTAGTGATACATTTTGGGATAGTACCTAAAGTTTAAAGCAGAAATTGGGGCACTTTTGAGATTTTCATTTTTGACCAAAATCGACAGGTCCGGGGCTTAGGGAATTTCTCATATGCCACAAAACGGTTGAAGCTTCTGTTCAAAAATGATGCTCCGAAATCAACTTCTGTCATCTTAGTGATACATTTTGGGACAGCACCTAAAGTTTAAAGCAGAAATTGGGGCACTTTTGAAATTTTCATTTTTGACCAAAATCGACAGGTCCGGGGCTTAGGGAATTTCTCATATGCCACAAAACGGTTGAAGCTTCTGTTCAAAAATCATGCTCCAAAATCAACTTCTGTCACCTAAGTGATACATTTTGGGATAGCACCTAAAGTCTAAAGCAGAAATTGGGGCACTTTTGAAATTTTTATTTTTGACCAAAATCGACAGGTCCGGCCGGGGCTTAGGGAATTTCTCATATGCCACAAAACGGTTGAAGCTTCTGTTCAAAAATCATGCTCCGAAATCATCTTCTGTCAACTTAGTGATACATTTTGGGATAGTACCTAAAGTTTAAAGCAGAAATTGGGGCACTTTTGAGATTTTCATTTTTGACCAAAATCGACAGGTCCGGGGCTTAGGGAAATTCTCATATGCCACAAAACGGTTGAAGCTTCTGTTCAAAAATGATGCTCCAAAATCAACTTCTGTCACCTTAGTGATACATTTTGGGATAGCACCTAAAGTCTAAAGCAGAAATTGGGGCACTTTTGAAATTTTCATTTTTGACCAAAATCGCCAGGTCCGGGGCTTAGGGAATTTCTCATATGCCACAAAACGGTTGAAGCTTCTGTTCAAAAATGATGCTCCGAAATCAACTTCTGTCACCTTAGTGATACATTTTGGGATAGCACCTAAAGTTTAAAGCAGAAATTGGGGCACTTTTGAAATTTTCATTTTTTGACCAAAATCGACAGGTCCGGGGCTTAGGGAATTTCTCATATGCCACAAAACGGTTGAAGCTCCTGTTCAAAAATGATGCTCCGAAAACAACTTCTGTCACCTTAGTGATACATTTTGGGATAGTACCTAAAGTTTAAAGCAGAAATTGGGGCACTTTTGAGATTTTCATTTTTGACCAAAATCGACAGGCTCGGGGCTTAGGGAATTTCTCATATGCCACAAAACGGTTGAAGCTCCTTTTCAAAAATGATGCTCCGAAATCAACTTCTGTCACCTTAGAGATACATTTTGGGATAGTACCTAAAGTTTAAAGCAGAAATTGGGGCACTTTCAAAATTTTCATTTTTGACCAAAATCGACAGGTCCGGGCCTTAGGGATTTTCTCATATGCCACAAAACGGTTGAAGCTCCTGTTCAAAAATGATGCTCCTAAATCAACTTCTGTCAACTTAGTGATACATTTTGGGATAGTACCTAAAGTTTAAAGCAGAAATTGGGGCACTTTTGAAATTTTCATTTTTGACCAAAATCGACAGGTCCGGGGCTTAGGGAATTTCTCATATGCCACAAAACGGTTGAAGCTTCTGTTCAAAAATGATGCTCCAAAATCAACTTCTGTCACCTTAGTGATACATTTTGGGATAGCACCTAAAGTCTAAAGCAGAAATTGGGGCACTTTTGAAATTTTCATTTTTGACCAAAATCGACAGGTCCGGCGCTTAGGGAATTTCTCATATGCCACAAAACGGTTGAAGCTTCTGTTCAAAAATGATGCTCCGAAATCAACTTCTGTCACCTTAGTGATACATTTTGGGATAGCACCTACAGTTTAAAGCAGAAAATGGGGCACTTTTGAAATGTTCATTTTTGACCAATATCGACAGGTCCGGGGCTTAGGGAATTTCTCATATGCCAAAAAACGGTTGAAGCTTCTGTTCAAAAATGATGCTCCGAAAACAACTTCTGTCACCTTAGTGATACATTTTGGGATAGTACCTAAAGTTTAAAGCAGAAATTGGGGCACTTTTGAGATTTTCATTTTTGACCAAAATCGACAGGTCCGGGGCTTAGGGAATTTCTCATATGCCACAAAACGGTTGAAGCTCCTGTTCAAAAATGATGCTCCGAAATCAACTTCTGTCACATTAGAGATACATTTTGGGATAGTACCTAAAGTTTAAAGCAGAAATTGGGGCACTTTCAAAATTTTCATTTTTGACCAAAATCGACAGGTCCGGGCCTTAGGGATTTTCTCATATGCCACAAAACGGTTGAAGCTCCTGTTCAAAAATGATGCTCCGAAATCAACTTCTGTCACCTTAGTGATACATTTTGGGATAGTACCTAAAGTTTAAAGCAGAAATTGGGGCACTTTTGAGATTTTCATTTTTGACCAAAATTGACAGGTCCGGGGCTTAGGGAATTTCTCATATGCCACAAAACGGTTGAAGCTTCTGTTCAAAAATGATGCTCCGAAATCAACTTCTGTCACCTTAGTGATACATTTTGGGATAGCACCTACAGTTTAAAGCAGAAAATGGGGCACTTTTGAAATTTTCATTTTTGACCAATATCGACAGGTTCGGGGCTTAGGGAATTTCTCATATGCCACAAAACGGTTGAAGCTCCTGTTCAAAAATGATGCTCCGAAATCAACTTCTGTCACCTTAAAGATACATTTTGGGATAGTACCTAAAGTTTAAAGCAGAAATTGGGGCACTTTCAAAATTTTCATTTTTGACCAAAATCGACAGGTCCGGCCGGGGCTTAGGGAAATTCTCATATTCCACAAAACGGTTGAAGCTTCTGTTCAAAAATGATGCTCCAAAATCAACTTCTGTCACCTTAGTGATACATTTTGGGATAGCACCTACAGTTTAAAGCAGAAAATGGGGCACTTTTGAAATTTTCATTTTTGACCAAAATCGACAGGTCCGGGGCTTAGGGAATTTCTCATATGCCAAAAAACGGTTGAAGCTTCTGTTCAATAATGATGCTCCGAAATCAACTTCTGTCAACTTAGTGATACATTTTGGGATAGTACCTAAATTTTAAAGCAGAAATTGGGGCACTTTTGAAATTTTCATTTTTGACCAAAATAGACAGGTCCGGGGCTTAGGGAATTTCTCATATGCCACAAAACGGTTGAAGCTTCTGTTCAAAAATGATGCTCCAAAATCAACTTCTGTCACCTTAGTGATACATTTTGGGATAGCACCTAAAGTCTAAAGCAGAAATTGGGGCACTTTTGAAATTTTCATTTTTGACCAAAATCGACAGGTCCGGGGCTTAGGGAATTTCTCATATGCCACAAAACGGTTGAAGCTCCTGTTCAAAAATGATGCTCCTAAATCAACTTCTGTCACCTTAGTGATACATTTTGGGGTAGCACCTTAAGTTTAAAGCAGAAATTGGGGCACTTTTGAAATTTTCATTTTTGACCAAAATCGACAGGTCCGGGGCTTAGGGACTTTCTCATATGCCACAAAACGGTTGAAGCTTCTGTTCAAAAATGATGCTCCAAAATCAACTTCTGTCACCTTAGTGATACATTTTGGGATAGCACCTACAGTTTAAAGCAGAAAATGGGGCACTTTTGAAATGTTCATTTTTGACCAATATCGACAGGTCCGGGGCTTAGGGAATTTCTCATATGCCAAAAAACGGTTGAAGCTTCTGTTCAAAAATGATGCTCCGAAAACAACTTCTGTCACCTTAGTGATACATTTTGGGATAGTACCTAAAGTTTAAAGCAGAAATTGGGGCACTTTTGAGATTTTCATTTTTGACCAAAATCGACAGGTCCGGGGCTTAGGGAATTTCTCATATGCCACAAAACGGTTGAAGCTCCTGTTCAAAAATGATGCTCCGAAATCAACTTCTGTCACATTAGAGATACATTTTGGGATAGTACCTAAAGTTTAAAGCAGAAATTGGGGCACTTTCAAAATTTTCATTTTTGACCAAAATCGACAGGTCCGGGCCTTAGGGATTTTCTCATATGCCACAAAACGGTTGAAGCTCCTGTTCAAAAATGATGCTCCGAAATCAACTTCTGTCACCTTAGTGATACATTTTGGGATAGTACCTAAAGTTTAAAGCAGAAATTGGGGCACTTTTGAGATTTTCATTTTTGACCAAAATTGACAGGTCCGGGGCTTAGGGAATTTCTCATATGCCACAAAACGGTTGAAGCTTCTGTTCAAAAATGATGCTCCGAAATCAACTTCTGTCACCTTAGTGATACATT
Source organism: Pseudophryne corroboree (assembly GCF_028390025.1). Classification (NCBI taxonomy): domain Eukaryota; kingdom Metazoa; phylum Chordata; class Amphibia; order Anura; family Myobatrachidae; genus Pseudophryne; species Pseudophryne corroboree. The sequence goes on from NW_026970436.1 coordinate 87,858, forward strand.
TTGGGATAGCACCTACAGTTTAAAGCAGAAAATGGGGCACTTTTGAAATTTTCATTTTTGACCAATATCGACAGGTTCGGGGCTTAGGGAATTTCTCATATGCCACAAAACGGTTGAAGCTCCTGTTCAAAAATGATGCTCCGAAATCAACTTCTGTCACCTTAAAGATACATTTTGGGATAGTACCTAAAGTTTAAAGCAGAAATTGGGGCACTTTCAAAATTTTCATTTTTGACCAAAATCGACAGGTCCGGGCCTTAGGGATTTTCTCATATGCCACAAAACGGTTGAAGCTTCTGTTCAAAAATGATGCTCCGAAATCAGCTTCTGTCACCTTAGTTATACATTTTGGGACAGCACCTAAAGTTTAAAGCAGAAATTGGGGCACTTTTGAAATTTTCATTTTTGACCAAAATCGACAGGTCCGGGGCTTAGGGAATTTCTCATATGCCACAAAACGGTTGAAGCTTCTGTTCAAAAATGATGCTCCAAAATCAACTTCTGTCAACTTAGTGATACATTTTGGGATAGTACCTAAAGTTTAAAGCAGAAATTGGGGCACTTTTGAGATTTTCATTTTTGACCAAAATCGACAGGTCCGGGGCTTAGGGAATTTCTCATATGCCACAAAACGGTTGAAGCTTCTGTTCAAAAATGATGCTCCGAAATCAACTTCTGTCATCTTAGTGATACATTTTGGGACAGCACCTAAAGTTTAAAGCAGAAATTGGGGCACTTTTGAAATTTTCATTTTTGACCAAAATCGACAGGTCCGGGGCTTAGGGAATTTCTCATATGCCACAAAACGGTTGAAGCTTCTGTTCAAAAATCATGCTCCAAAATCAACTTCTGTCACCTAAGTGATACATTTTGGGATAGCACCTAAAGTCTAAAGCAGAAATTGGGGCACTTTTGAAATTTTCATTTTTGACCAAAATCGACAGGTCCGGCCGGGGCTTAGGGAATTTCTCATATGCCACAAAACGGTTGAAGCTTCTGTTCAAAAATCATGCTCCGAAATCATCTTCTGTCAACTTAGTGATACATTTTGGGATAGTACCTAAAGTTTAAAGCAGAAATTGGGGCACTTTTGAGATTTTCATTTTTGACCAAAATCGACAGGTCCGGGGCTTAGGGAAATTCTCATATGCCACAAAACGGTTGAAGCTTCTGTTCAAAAATGATGCTCCAAAATCAACTTCTGTCACCTTAGTGATACATTTTGGGATAGCACCTAAAGTCTAAAGCAGAAATTGGGGCACTTTTGAAATTTTCATTTTTGACCAAAATCGCCAGGTCCGGGGCTTAGGGAATTTCTCATATGCCACAAAACGGTTGAAGCTTCTGTTCAAAAATGATGCTCCGAAATCAACTTCTGTCACCTTAGTGATACATTTTGGGATAGCACCTAAAGTTTAAAGCAGAAATTGGGGCACTTTTGAAATTTTCATTTTTTGACCAAAATCGACAGGTCCGGGGCTTAGGGAATTTCTCATATGCCACAAAACGGTTGAAGCTCCTGTTCAAAAATGATGCTCCGAAAACAACTTCTGTCACCTTAGTGATACATTTTGGGATAGTACCTAAAGTTTAAAGCAGAAATTGGGGCACTTTTGAGATTTTCATTTTTGACCAAAATCGACAGGCTCGGGGATTAGGGAATTTCTCATATGCCACAAAACGGTTGAAGCTCCTGTTCAAAAATGATGCTCCGAAATCAACTTCTGTCACCTTAGAGATACATTTTGGGATAGTACCTAAAGTTTAAAGCAGAAATTGGGGCACTTTCAAAATTTTCATTTTTGACCAAAATCGACAGGTCCGGGCCTTAGGGATTTTCTCATATGCCACAAAACGGTTGAAGCTCCTGTTCAAAAATGATGCTCCTAAATCAACTTCTGTCAACTTAGTGATACATTTTGGGATAGTACCTAAAGTTTAAAGCAGAAATTGGGGCACTTTTGAAATTTTCATTTTTGACCAAAATCGACAGGTCCGGGGCTTAGGGAATTTCTCATATGCCACAAAACGGTTGAAGCTTCTGTTCAAAAATGATGCTCCAAAATCAACTTCTGTCACCTTAGTGATACATTTTGGGATAGCACCTAAAGTCTAAAGCAGAAATTGGGGCACTTTTGAAATTTTCATTTTTGACCAAAATCGACAGGTCCGGGGCTTAGGGAATTTCTCATATGCCACAAAACGGTTGAAGCTTCTGTTCAAAAATGATGCTCCGAAATCAACTTCTGTCACCTTAGTGATACATTTTGGGATAGCACCTACAGTTTAAAGCAGAAAATGGGGCACTTTTGAAATGTTCATTTTTGACCAATATCGACAGGTCCGGGGCTTAGGGAATTTCTCATATGCCAAAAAACGGTTGAAGCTTCTGTTCAAAAATGATGCTCCGAAAACAACTTCTGTCACCTTAGTGATACATTTTGGGATAGTACCTAAAGTTTAAAGCAGAAATTGGGGCACTTTTGAGATTTTCATTTTTGACCAAAATCGACAGGTCCGGGGCTTAGGGAATTTCTCATATGCCACAAAACGGTTGAAGCTCCTGTTCAAAAATGATGCTCCGAAATCAACTTCTGTCACATTAGAGATACATTTTGGGATAGTACCTAAAGTTTAAAGCAGAAATTGGGGCACTTTCAAAATTTTCATTTTTGACCAAAATCGACAGGTCCGGGCCTTAGGGATTTTCTCATATGCCACAAAACGGTTGAAGCTCCTGTTCAAAAATGATGCTCCGAAATCAACTTCTGTCACCTTAGTGATACATTTTGGGATAGTACCTAAAGTTTAAAGCAGAAATTGGGGCACTTTTGAGATTTTCATTTTTGACCAAAATTGACAGGTCCGGGGCTTAGGGAATTTCTCATATGCCACAAAACGGTTGAAGCTTCTGTTCAAAAATGATGCTCCGAAATCAACTTCTGTCACCTTAGTGATACATTTTGGGATAGCACCTACAGTTTAAAGCAGAAAATGGGGCACTTTTGAAATTTTCATTTTTGACCAATATCGACAGGTTCGGGGCTTAGGGAATTTCTCATATGCCACAAAACGGTTGAAGCTCCTGTTCAAAAATGATGCTCCGAAATCAACTTCTGTCACCTTAAAGATACATTTTGGGATAGTACCTAAAGTTTAAAGCAGAAATTGGGGCACTTTCAAAATTTTCATTTTTGACCAAAATCGACAGGTCCGGCCGGGGCTTAGGGAAATTCTCATATGCCACAAAACGGTTGAAGCTTCTGTTCAAAAATGATGCTCCAAAATCAACTTCTGTCACCTTAGTGATACATTTTGGGATAGCACCTACAGTTTAAAGCAGAAAATGGGGCACTTTTGAAATTTTCATTTTTGACCAAAATCGACAGGTCCGGGGCTTAGGGAATTTCTCATATGCCAAAAAACGGTTGAAGCTTCTGTTCAAAAATGATGCTCCGAAATCAACTTCTGTCAACTTAGTGATACATTTTGGGATAGTACCTAAATTTTAAAGCAGAAATTGGGGCACTTTTGAAATTTTCATTTTTGACCAAAATAGACAGGTCCGGGGCTTAGGGATTTTCTCATATGCCACAAAACGGTTGAAGCTTCTGTTCAAAAATGATGCTCCAAAATCAACTTCTGTCACCTTAGTGATACATTTTGGGATAGCACCTAAAGTCTAAAGCAGAAATTGGGGCACTTTTGAAATTTTCATTTTTGACCAAAATCGACAGGTCCGGGGCTTAGGGAATTTCTCATATGCCACAAAACGGTTGAAGCTCCTGTTCAAAAATGATGCTCCGAAATCAACTTCTGTCACCTTAGAGATACATTTTGGGATAGTACCTAAAGTTTAAAGCAGAAATTGGGGCACTTTCAAAATTTTCATTTTTGACCAAAATCGACAGGTCCGGGGCTTAGGGATTTTCTCATATGCCACAAAACGGTTGAAGCTCCTGCTCAAAAATGATGCTCCTAAATCAACTTCTGTCACCTTAGTGATACATTTTGGGATAGCACCTACAGTTTAAAGCAGAAAATGGGGCACTTTTGACATTTTTATTTTTGATCAAAATCGACAGGTCCGGGGCTTAGGGAATTTCTCATATGCCACAAAACGGTTGAAGCTCCTGTTCAAAAATGATGCTCCGAAATCAACTTCTGTCACCTTAGTGATACATTTTGGGATAGTACCTAAATTTTAAAGCAGAAATTGGGGCACTTTTGAAATTTTCATTTTTTGACCAAAATCGACAGGTCCGGGGCTTAGGGAATTTCTCATATGCCACAAAACGGTTGAAGCTCCTGTTCAAAAATGATGCTCCGAAAACAACTTCTGTCATCTTAGTGATACATTTTGGGACAGCACCTAAAGTTTAAAGCAGAAATTGGGGCACTTTTGAAATTTTCATTTTTGACCAAAATAGACAGGTCCGGTGCTTAGGGAATTTCTCATATGCCACAAAACGGTTGAAGCTTCTGTTCAAAAATGATGCTCCAAAATCAACTTCTGTCACCTTAGTGATACATTTTGGGATAGCACCTAAAGTCTAAAGCAGAAATTGGGGCACTTTTGAAATTTTCATTTTTGACCAAAATCGACAGGTCCGGGGCTTAGGGAATTTCTCATATGCCACAAAACGGTTGAAGCTTCTGTTCAAAAATGATGCTCCGAAATCAACTTCTGTCACCTTAGTGATACATTTTGGGATAGCACCTACAGTTTAAAGCAGAAAATGGGGCACTTTTGAAATGTTCATTTTTGACCAATATCGACAGGTCCGGGGCTTAGGGAATTTCTCATATGCCAAAAAACGGTTGAAGCTTCTGTTCAAAAATGATGCTCCGAAAACAACTTCTGTCACCTTAGTGATACATTTTGGGATAGTACCTAAAGTTTAAAGCAGAAATTGGGGCACTTTTGAGATTTTCATTTTTGACCAAAATCGACAGGTCCGGGGCTTAGGGAATTTCTCATATGCCACAAAACGGTTGAAGCTCCTGTTCAAAAATGATGCTCCGAAATCAACTTCTGTCACCTTAGTGATACATTTTGGGATAGTACCTAAAGTTTAAAGCAGAAATTGGGGCACTTTTGAGATTTTCATTTTTGACCAAAATTGACAGGTCCGGGGCTTAGGGAATTTCTCATATGCCACAAAACGGTTGAAGCTTCTGTTCAAAAATGATGCTCCGAAATCAACTTCTGTCACCTTAGTGATACATTTTGGGATAGCACCTACAGTTTAAAGCAGAAAATGGGGCACTTTTGAAATTTTCATTTTTGACCAATATCGACAGGTTCGGGGCTTAGGGAATTTCTCATATGCCACAAAACGGTTGAAGCTCCTGTTCAAAAATGATGCTCCGAAATCAACTTCTGTCACCTTAAAGATACATTTTGGGATAGTACCTAAAGTTTAAAGCAGAAATTGGGGCACTTTCAAAATTTTCATTTTTGACCAAAATCGACAGGTCCGGGCCTTAGGGATTTTCTCATATGCCACAAAACGGTTGAAGCTTCTGTTCAAAAATGATGCTCCGAAATCAGCTTCTGTCACCTTAGTTATACATTTTGGGACAGCACCTAAAGTTTAAAGCAGAAATTGGGGCACTTTTGAAATTTTCATTTTTGACCAAAATCGACAGGTCCGGGGCTTAGGGAATTTCTCATATGCCACAAAACGGTTGAAGCTTCTGTTCAAAAATGATGCTCCAAAATCAACTTCTGTCACCTTAGTGATACATTTTGGGATAGCACCTACAGTTTAAAGCAGAAAATGGGGCACTTTTGAAATTTTCATTTTTGACCAATATCGACAGTATCGGAGCTTAGGGAATTTCTCATATGCCACAAAACGGTTGAAGCTCCTGTTCAAAAATGATGCTCCGAAATCAACTTCTGTCACCTTAAAGATACATTTTGAGATAGTACCTAAAGTTTAAAGCAGAAATTGGGGCACTTTCAAAATTTTCATTTTTGACCAAAATCGACAGGTCCGGGCCTTAGGGATTTTCTCATATGCCACAAAACGGTTGAAGCTTCTGTTCAAAAATGATGCTCCGAAATCAACTTCTGTCAACTTAGTGATACATTTTGGGATAGTACCTAAAGTTTAAAGCAGAAATTGGGGCACTTTTGAGATTTTCATTTTTGACCAAAATCGACAGGTCCGGGGCTTAGGGAATTTCTCATATGCCACAAAACGGTTGAAGCTTCTGTTCAAAAATGATGCTCCGAAATCAACTTCTGTCATCTTAGTGATACATTTTGGGACAGCACCTAAAGTTTAAAGCAGAAATTGGGGCACTTTTGAAATTTTCATTTTTGACCAAAATCGACAGGTCCGGGGCTTAGGGAATTTCTCATATGCCACAAAACGGTTGAAGCTTCTGTTCAAAAATCATGCTCCAAAATCAACTTCTGTCACCTTAGTGATACATTTTGGGATAGCACCTAAAGTCTAAAGCAGAAATTGGGGCACTTTTGAAATTTTCATTTTTGACCAAAATCGACAGGTCCGGCCGGGGCTTAGGGAATTTCTCATATGCCACAAAACGGTTGAAGCTTCTGTTCAAAAATCATGCTCCGAAATCATCTTCTGTCAACTTAGTGATACATTTTGGGATAGTACCTAAAGTTTAAAGCAGAAATTGGGGCACTTTTGAGATTTTCATTTTTGACCAAAATCGACAGGTCCAGGGCTTAGGGAAATTCTCATATGCCACAAAACGGTTGAAGCTTCTGTTCAAAAATGATGCTCCAAAATCAACTTCTGTCACCTTAGTGATACATTTTGGGATAGCACCTAAAGTCTAAAGCAGAAATTGGGGCACTTTTGAAATTTTCATTTTTGACCAAAATCGCCAGGTCCGGGGCTTAGGGAATTTCTCATATGCCACAAAACGGTTGAAGCTTCTGTTCAAAAATGATGCTCCGAAATCAACTTCTGTCACCTTAGTGATACATTTTGGGATAGCACCTAAAGTTTAAAGCAGAAATTGGGGCACTTTTGAAATTTTCATTTTTTGACCAAAATCGACAGGTCCGGGGCTTAGGGAATTTCTCATATGCCACAAAACGGTTGAAGCTCCTGTTCAAAAATGATGCTCCGAAAACAACTTCTGTCACCTTAGTGATACATTTTGGGATAGTACCTAAAGTTTAAAGCAGAAATTGGGGCACTTTTGAGATTTTCATTTTTGACCAAAATCGACAGGCTCGGGGCTTAGGGAATTTCTCATATGCCACAAAACGGTTGAAGCTCCTGTTCAAAAATGATGCTCCGAAATCAACTTCTGTCACCTTAGAGATACATTTTGGGATAGTACCTAAAGTTTAAAGCAGAAATTGGGGCACTTTCAAAATTTTCATTTTTGACCAAAATCGACAGGTCCGGGCCTTAGGGATTTTCTCATATGCCACAAAACGGTTGAAGCTCCTGTTCAAAAATGATGCTCCTAAATCAACTTCTGTCAACTTAGTGATACATTTTGGGATAGTACCTAAAGTTTAAAGCAGAAATTGGGGCACTTTTGAAATTTTCATTTTTGACCAAAATCGACAGGTCCGGGGCTTAGGGAATTTCTCATATGCCACAAAACGGTTGAAGCTTCTGTTCAAAAATGATGCTCCAAAATCAACTTCTGTCACCTTAGTGATACATTTTGGGATAGTACCTAAAGTTTAAAGCAGAAATTGGGGCACTTTTGAAATTTTCATTTTTTGACCAAAATCGACAGGTCCGGGGCTTAGGGAATTTCTCATATGCCACAAAACGGTTGAAGCTCCTGTTCAAAAATGATGCTCCGAAAACAACTTCTGTCATCTTAGTGATACATTTTGGGACAGCACCTAAAGTTTAAAGCAGAAATTGGGGCACTTTTGAAATTTTCATTTTTGACCAAAATAGACAGGTCCGGTGCATAGGGAATTTCTCATATGCCACAAAACGGTTGAAGCTTCTGTTCAAAAATGATGCTCCAAAATCAACTTCTGTCACCTTAGTGATACATTTTGGGATAGCACCTAAAGTCTAAAGCAGAAATTGGGGCACTTTTGAAATTTTCATTTTTGACCAAAATCGACAGGTCCGGGGCTTAGGGAATTTCTCATATGCCACAAAACGGTTGAAGCTTCTGTTCAAAAATGATGCTCCGAAATCAACTTCTGTCACCTTAGTGATACATTTTGGGATAGCACCTACAGTTTAAAGCAGAAAATGGGGCACTTTTGAAATGTTCATTTTTGACCAATATCGACAGGTCCGGGGCTTAGGGAATTTCTCATATGCCAAAAAACGGTTGAAGCTTCTGTTCAAAAATGATGCTCCGAAAACAACTTCTGTCACCTTAGTGATACATTTTGGGATAGTACCTAAAGTTTAAAGCAGAAATTGGGGCACTTTTGAGATTTTCATTTTTGACCAAAATCGACAGGTCCGGGGCTTAGGGAATTTCTCATATGCCACAAAACGGTTGAAGCTCCTGTTCAAAAATGATGCTCCGAAATCAACTTCTGTCACATTAGAGATACATTTTGGGATAGTACCTAAAGTTTAAAGCAGAAATTGGGGCACTTTCAAAATTTTCATTTTTGACCAAAATCGACAGGTCCGGGCCTTAGGGATTTTCTCATATGCCACAAAACGGTTGAAGCTCCTGTTCAAAAATGATGCTCCGAAATCAACTTCTGTCACCTTAGTGATACATTTTGGGATAGTACCTAAAGTTTAAAGCAGAAATTGGGGCACTTTTGAGATTTTCATTTTTGACCAAAATTGACAGGTCCGGGGCTTAGGGAATTTCTCATATGCCACAAAACGGTTGAAGCTTCTGTTCAAAAATGATGCTCCGAAATCAACTTCTGTCACCTTAGTGATACATTTTGGGATAGCACCTACAGTTTAAAGCAGAAAATGGGGCACTTTTGAAATTTTCATTTTTGACCAATATCGACAGGTTCGGGGCTTAGGGAATTTCTCATATGCCACAAAACGGTTGAAGCTCCTGTTCAAAAATGATGCTCCGAAATCAACTTCTGTCACCTTAAAGATACATTTTGGGATAGTACCTAAAGTTTAAAGCAGAAATTGGGGCACTTTCAAAATTTTCATTTTTGACCAAAATCGACAGGTCCGGGCCTTAGGGATTTTCTCATATGCCACAAAACGGTTGAAGCTTCTGTTCAAAAATGATGCTCCGAAATCAGCTTCTGTCACCTTAGTTATACATTTTGGGACAGCACCTAAAGTTTAAAGCAGAAATTGGGGCACTTTTGAAATTTTCATTTTTGACCAAAATCGACAGGTCCGGGGCTTAGGGAATTTCTCATATGCCACAAAACGGTTGAAGCTTCTGTTCAAAAATGATGCTCCAAAATCAACTTCTGTCACCTTAGTGATACATTTTGGGATAGCACCTACAGTTTAAAGCAGAAAATGGGGCACTTTTGAAATTTTCATTTTTGACCAATATCGACAGGTCCGGGGCTTAGGGAATTTCTCATATGCCACAAAACGGTTGAAGCTCCTGTTCAAAAATGATGCTCCGAAATCAACTTCTGTCACCTTAAAGATACATTTTGGGATAGTACCTAAAGTTTAAAGCAGAAATTGGGGCACTTTCAAAATTTTCATTTTTGACCAAAATCGACAGGTCCGGGCCTTAGGGATTTTCTCATATGCCACAAAACGGTTGAAGCTTCTGTTCAAAAATGATGCTCCGAAATCAACTTCTGTCAACTTAGTGATACATTTTGGGATAGTACCTAAAGTTTAAAGCAGAAATTGGGGCACTTTTGAGATTTTCATTTTTGACCAAAATCGACAGGTCCGGGGCTTAGGGAATTTCTCATATGCCACAAAACGGTTGAAGCTTCTGTTCAAAAATGATGCTCCGAAATCAACTTCTGTCATCTTAGTGATACATTTTGGGACAGCACCTAAAGTTTAAAGCAGAAATTGGGGCACTTTTGAAATTTTCATTTTTGACCAAAATCGACAGGTCCGGGGCTTAGGGGATTTCTCATATGCCACAAAACGGTTGAAGCTTCTGTTCAAAAATCATGCTCCAAAATCAACTTCTGTCACCTTAGTGATACATTTTGGGACAGCACCTAAAGTCTAAAGCAGAAATTGGGGCACTTTTGAAATTTTCATTTTTGACCAAAATCGACAGGTCCGGCCGGGGCTTAGGGAATTTCTCATATGCCACAAAACGGTTGAAGCTTCTGTTCAAAAATCATGCTCCGAAATCAACTTCTGTCAACTTAGTGATACATTTTGGGATAGTACCTAAAGTTTAAAGCAGAAATTGGGGCACTTTTGAGATTTTCATTTTTGACCAAAATCGACAGGTCCGGGGCTTAGGGAAATTCTCATATGCCACAAAACGGTTGAAGCTTCTGTTCAAAAATGATGCTCCAAAATCAACTTCTGTCACCTTAGTGATACATTTTGGGATAGCACCTAAAGTCTAAAGCAGAAATTGGGGCACTTTTGAAATTTTCATTTTTGACCAAAATCGCCAGGTCCTGGGCTTAGGGAATTTCTCATATGCCACAAAACGGTTGAAGCTTCTGTTCAAAAATGATGCTCCGAAATCAACTTCTGTCACCTTAGTGATACATTTTGGGATAGCACCTAAAGTTTAAAGCAGAAATTGGGGCACTTTTGAAATTTTCATTTTTTGACCAAAATCGACAGGTCCGGGGCTTAGGGAATTTCTCATATGCCACAAAACGGTTGAAGCTCCTGTTCAAAAATGATGCTCCGAAAACAACTTCTGTCACCTTAGTGATACATTTTGGGATAGTACCTAAAGTTTAAAGCAGAAATTGGGGCACTTTTGAGATTTTCATTTTTGACCAATATCGACAGGTCCGGGGCTTAGGGAATTTCTCATATGCCACAAAACGGTTGAAGCTTCTGTTCAAAAATGATGCTCCGAAATCAACTTCTGTCAACTTAGTGATACATTTTGGGATAGTACCTAAAGTTTAAAGCAGAAATTGGGGCACTTTTGAGATTTTCATTTTTGACCAAAATCGACAGGTCCGGGCCATAGAGATTTTCTCATATGCCACAAAACGGTTGAAGCGCCTGTTCAACAATTATGCTCCGAAATCAGCTTCTGTCACCTTAGTTATACATTTTGGGACAGCACCTAAAGTTTAAAGCAGAAATTGGGGCACTTTTGAAATTTTCATTTTTGACCAAAATCGACAGGTCCGGGGCTTAGGGAATTTCTCATATGCCACAAAACGGTTGAAGCTTCTGTTCAAAAATGATGCTCCGAAATCAACTTCTGTCAACTTAGTGATACATTTTGGGATAGTACCTAAAGTTTAAAGCAGAAATTGGGGCACTTTGGAGATTTTCATTTTTGACCAAAATCGACAGGTCCGGGGCTTATGGAATTTCTCATATGCCACAAAACGGTTGAAGCTTCTGTTCAAAAATGATGCTCCGAAATCAACTTCTGTCATCTTAGTGATACATTTTGGGACAGCACCTAAAGTTTAAAGCAGAAATTGGGGCACTTTTGAAATTTTCATTTTTGACCAAAATCGACAGGTCCGGGGCTTAGGGAATTTCTCATATGCCAAAAAACGGTTGAAGCTTCTGTTCAAAAATGATGCTCCGAAATCAACTTCTGTCAACTTAGTGATACATTTTGGGATAGTACCTAAATTTTAAAGCAGAAATTGGGGCACTTTTGAAATTTTCATTTTTTGGCCAAAATCGACAGGTCCGGGGCTTAGGGAATTTCTCATATGCCACAAAACGGTTGAAGCTCCTGTTCAAAAATGATGCTCCGAAAACAACTTCTGTCACCTTAGTGATACATTTTGGGATAGTACCTAAAGTTTAAAGCAGAAATTGGGGCACTTTCAAAATTTTCATTTTTAACCAAAATCGACAGGTCCGGGGCTTAGGGAATTTCTCATATGCCACAAAACGGTTGAAGCTTCTGTTCAAAGATGATGCTCCAAAATCAACTTCTGTCACCTTAGTGATACATTTTGGGATAGCACCTAAAGTTTAAAGCAGATATTGGGGCACTTTTGAAATTTTCATTTTTGACCAAAATCGACAGGTCCGGGGCTTAGGGAATTTCTCATATGCCACAAAACGGTTGAAGCTTCTGTTCAAAAATGATGCTCCAAAATCAACTTCTGTCACCTTAGTGATACATTTTGGGATAGCACCTAAAGTCTAAAGCAGAAATTGGGGCACTTTTGAAATTTTCATTTTTGACCAACATCGACAGGTCCGGGGCTTAGGGAATTTCTCATATGCCACAAAACGGTTGAAGCTTCTGTTCAAAAATGATGCTCCAAAATCAACTTCTGTCACCTTAGTGATACATTTTGGGATAGTACCTAAAGTTTAAAGCAGAAATTGGGGCACTTTTGAGATTTTCATTTTTGACCAATATCGACAGGTCCGGGGCTTAGGGAATTTCTCATATGCCACAAAACGGTTGAAGCTTCTGTTCAAAAATGATGCTCCGAAATCAACTTCTGTCAACTTAGTGATACATTTTGGGATAGTACCTAAAGTTTAAAGCAGAAATTGGGGCACTTTTGAGATTTTCATTTTTGACCAAAATCGACAGGTCCGGGCCATAGGGATTTTCTCATATGCCACAAAACGGTTGAAGCGCCTGTTCAACAATTATGCTCCGAAATCAGCTTCTGTCACCTTAGTTATACATTTTGGGACAGCACCTAAAGTTTAAAGCAGAAATTGGGGCACTTTTGAAATTTTCATTTTTGACCAAAATCGACAGGTCCGGGGCTTAGGGAATTTCTCATATGCCACAAAACGGTTGAAGCTCCTGTTCAAAAATGATGCTCCGAAAACAACTTCTGTCACCTTAGTGATACATTTTGGGATAGTACCTAAAGTTTAAAGCAGAAATTGGGGCACTTTTGAGATTTTCATTTTTGACCAAAATCGACAGGCTCGGGGCTTAGGGAATTTCTCATATGCCACAAAACGGTTGAAGCTCCTGTTCAAAAATGATGCTCCGAAATCAACTTCTGTCACCTTAGAGATACATTTTGGGATAGTACCTAAAGTTTAAAGCAGAAATTGGGGCACTTTCAAAATTTTCATTTTTGACCAAAATCGACAGGTCCGGGCCTTAGGGATTTTCTCATATGCCACAAAACGGTTGAAGCTCCTGTTCAAAAATGATGCTCCTAAATCAACTTCTGTCAACTTAGTGATACATTTTGGGATAGTACCTAAAGTTTAAAGCAGAAATTGGGGCACTTTTGAAATTTTCATTTTTGACCAAAATCGACAGGTCCGGGCCTTATGGATTTTCTCATATGCCACAAAACGGTTGAAGCTCCTGTTCAAAAATGATGCTCCGAAATCAACTTCTGTCACCTTAGTGATACATTTTGGGATAGTACCTAAAGTTTAAAGCAGAAATTGGGGCACTTTTGAGATTTTCATTTTTGACCAAAATTGACAGGTCCGGGGCTTAGGGAATTTCTCATATGCCACAAAACGGTTGAAGCTTCTGTTCAAAAATGATGCTCCGAAATCAACTTCTGTCACCTTAGTGATACATTTTGGGATAGCACCTACAGTTTAAAGCAGAAAATGGGGCACTTTTGAAATTTTCATTTTTGACCAATATCGACAGGTTCGGGGCTTAGGGAATTTCTCATATGCCACAAAACGGTTGAAGCTCCTGTTCAAAAATGATGCTCCGAAATCAACTTCTGTCACCTTAAAGATACATTTTGGGATAGTACCTAAAGTTTAAAGCAGAAATTGGGGCACTTTCAAAATTTTCATTTTTGACCAAAATCGACAGGTCCGGGCCTTAGGGATTTTCTCATATGCCACAAAACGGTTGAAGCTTCTGTTCAAAAATGATGCTCCGAAATCAGCTTCTGTCACCTTAGTTATACATTTTGGGACAGCACCTAAAGTTTAAAGCAGAAATTGGGGCACTTTTGAAATTTTCATTTTTGACCAAAATCGACAGGTCCGGGGCTTAGGGAATTTCTCATATGCCACAAAACGGTTGAAGCTTCTGTTCAAAAATGATGCTCCGAAATCAACTTCTGTCAACTTAGTGATACATTTTGGGATAGTACCTAAAGTTTAAAGCAGAAATTGGGGCACTTTCAAAATTTTCATTTTTGACCAAAATCGACAGGTCCGGGCCTTAGGGATTTTCTCATATGCCACAAAACGGTTGAAGCGCCTGTTCAACAATTATGCTCCGAAATCAGCTTCTGTCACCTTAGTTATACATTTTGGGACAGCACCTAAAGTTTAAAGCAGAAATTGGGGCACTTTTGAAATTTTCATTTTTGACCAAAATCGACAGGTCCGGGGCTTAGGGAATTTCTCATATGCCACAAAACGGTTGAAGCTTCTGTTCAAAAATGATGCTCCGAAATCAACTTCTGTCAACTTAGTGATACATTTTGGGATAGTACCTAAAGTTTAAAGCAGAAATTGGGGCACTTTGGAGATTTTCATTTTTGACCAAAATCGACAGGTCCGGGGCTTATGGAATTTCTCATATGCCACAAAACGGTTGAAGCTTCTGTTCAAAAATGATGCTCCGAAATCAACTTCTGTCATCTTAGTGATACATTTTGGGACAGCACCTAAAGTTTAAAGCAGAAATTGGGGCACTTTTGAAATTTTCATTTTTGACCAAAATCGACAGGTCCGGGGCTTAGGGAATTTCTCATATGCCAAAAAACGGTTGAAGCTTCTGTTCAAAAATGATGCTCCGAAATCAACTTCTGTCAACTTAGTGATACATTTTGGGATAGTACCTAAATTTTAAAGCAGAAATTGGGGCACTTTTGAAATTTTCATTTTTTGACCAAAATCGACAGGTCCGGGGCTTAGGGAATTTCTCATATGCCACAAAACGGTTGAAGCTCCTGTTCAAAAATGATGCTCCGAAAACAACTTCTGTCACCTTAGTGATACATTTTGGGATAGTACCTAAAGTTTAAAGCAGAAATTGGGGCACTTTCAAAATTTTCATTTTTAACCAAAATCGACAGGTCCGGGGCTTAGGGAATTTCTCATATGCCACAAAACGGTTGAAGCTTCTGTTCAAAGATGATGCTCCAAAATCAACTTCTGTCACCTTAGTGATACATTTTGGGATAGCACCTAAAGTTTAAAGCAGATATTGGGGCACTTTTGAAATTTTCATTTTTGACCAAAATCGACAGGTCCGGGGCTTAGGGAATTTCTCATATGCCACAAAACGGTTGAAGCTTCTGTTCAAAAATGATGCTCCAAAATCAACTTCTGTCACCTTAGTGATACATTTTGGGATAGCACCTAAAGTCTAAAGCAGAAATTGGGGCACTTTTGAAATTTTCATTTTTGACCAACATCGACAGGTCCGGGGCTTAGGGAATTTCTCATATGCCACAAAACGGTTGAAGCTTCTGTTCAAAAATGATGCTCCGAAATCAACTTCTGTCAACTTAGTGATACATTTTGGGATAGTACCTAAAGTTTAAAGCAGAAATTGGGGCACTTTTGAGATTTTCATTTTTGACCAAAATCGACAGGTCCGGGCCATAGGGATTTTCTCATATGCCACAAAACGGTTGAAGCGCCTGTTCAACAATTATGCTCCGAAATCAGCTTCTGTCACCTTAGTTATACATTTTGGGACAGCACCTAAAGTTTAAAGCAGAAATTGGGGCACTTTTGAAATTTTCATTTTTGACCAAAATCGACAGGTCCGGGGCTTAGGGAATTTCTCATATGCCACAAAACGGTTGAAGCTCCTGTTCAAAAATGATGCTCCGAAAACAACTTCTGTCACCTTAGTGATACATTTTGGGATAGTACCTAAAGTTTAAAGCAGAAATTGGGGCACTTTTGAGATTTTCATTTTTGACCAAAATCGACAGGCTCGGGGCTTAGGGAATTTCTCATATGCCACAAAACGGTTGAAGCTCCTGTTCAAAAATGATGCTCCGAAATCAACTTCTGTCACCTTAGAGATACATTTTGGGATAGTACCTAAAGTTTAAAGCAGAAATTGGGGCACTTTTGAAATTTTCATTTTTGACCAAAATCGACAGGTCCGGGGCTTAGGGAATTTCTCATATGCCACAAAACGGTTGAAGCTTCTGTTCAAAAATGATGCTCCAAAATCAACTACTGTCACCTTAGTGATACATTTTGGGATAGTACCTAAAGTTTAAAGCAGAAATTGGGGCACTTTTGAGATTTTCATTTTTGACCAATATCGACAGGTCCGGGGCTTAGGGAATTTCTCATATGCCACAAAACGGTTGAAGCTTCTGTTCAAAAATGATGCTCCGAAATCAACTTCTGTCAACTTAGTGATACATTTTGGGATAGTACCTAAAGTTTAAAGCAGAAATTGGGGCACTTTTGAGATTTTCATTTTTGACCAAAATCGACAGGTCCGGGCCATAGAGATTTTCTCATATGCCACAAAACGGTTGAAGCGCCTGTTCAACAATTATGCTCCGAAATCAGCTTCTGTCACCTTAGTTATACATTTTGGGACAGCACCTAAAGTTTAAAGCAGAAATTGGGGCACTTTTGAAATTTTCATTTTTGACCAAAATCGACAGGTCCGGGGCTTAGGGAATTTCTCATATGCCACAAAACGGTTGAAGCTTCTGTTCAAAAATGATGCTCCGAAATCAACTTCTGTCAACTTAGTGATACATTTTGGGATAGTACCTAAAGTTTAAAGCAGAAATTGGGGCACTTTGGAGATTTTCATTTTTGACCAAAATCGACAGGTCCGGGGCTTATGGAATTTCTCATATGCCACAAAACGGTTGAAGCTTCTGTTCAAAAATGATGCTCCGAAATCAACTTCTGTCATCTTAGTGATACATTTTGGGACAGCACCTAAAGTTTAAAGCAGAAATTGGGGCACTTTTGAAATTTTCATTTTTGACCAAAATCGACAGGTCCGGGGCTTAGGGAATTTCTCATATGCCAAAAAACGGTTGAAGCTTCTGTTCAAAAATGATGCTCCGAAATCAACTTCTGTCAACTTAGTGATACATTTTGGGATAGTACCTAAATTTTAAAGCAGAAATTGGGGCACTTTTGAAATTTTCATTTTTTGACCAAAATCGACAGGTCCGGGGCTTAGGGAATTTCTCATATGCCACAAAACGGTTGAAGCTCCTGTTCAAAAATGATGCTCCGAAAACAACTTCTGTCACCTTAGTGATACATTTTGGGATAGTACCTAAAGTTTAAAGCAGAAATTGGGGCACTTTCAAAATTTTCATTTTTAACCAAAATCGACAGGTCCGGGGCTTAGGGAATTTCTCATATGCCACAAAACGGTTGAAGCTTCTGTTCAAAGATGATGCTCCAAAATCAACTTCTGTCACCTTAGTGATACATTTTGGGATAGCACCTAAAGTTTAAAGCAGATATTGGGGCACTTTTGAAATTTTCATTTTTGACCAAAATCGACAGGTCCGGGGCTTAGGGAATTTCTCATATGCCACAAAACGGTTGAAGCTTCTGTTCAAAAATGATGCTCCAAAATCAACTTCTGTCACCTTAGTGATACATTTTGGGATAGCACCTAAAGTCTAAAGCAGAAATTGGGGCACTTTTGAAATTTTCATTTTTGACCAACATCGACAGGTCCGGGGCTTAGGGAATTTCTCATATGCCACAAAACGGTTGAAGCTTCTGTTCAAAAATGATGCTCCGAAATCAACTTCTGTCAACTTAGTGATACATTTTGGGATAGTACCTAAAGTTTAAAGCAGAAATTGGGGCACTTTTGAGATTTTCATTTTTGACCAAAATCGACAGGTCCGGGCCATAGGGATTTTCTCATATGCCACAAAACGGTTGAAGCTCCTGTTCAAAAATGATGCTCCGAAAACAACTTCTGTCACCTTAGTGATACATTTTGGGATAGTACCTAAAGTTTAAAGCAGAAATTGGGGCACTTTTGAGATTTTCATTTTTGACCAAAATCGACAGGCTCGGGGCTTAGGGAATTTCTCATATGCCACAAAACGGTTGAAGCTCCTGTTCAAAAATGATGCTCCGAAATCAACTTCTGTCACCTTAGAGATACATTTTGGGATAGTACCTAAAGTTTAAAGCAGAAATTGGGGCACTTTCAAAATTTTCATTTTTGACCAAAATCGACAGGTCCGGGCCTTAGGGATTTTCTCATATTCCACAAAACGGTTGAAGCTCCTGTTCAAAAATGATGCTCCTAAATCAACTTCTGTCAACTTAGTGATACATTTTGGGATAGTACCTAAAGTTTAAAGCAGAAATTGGGGCACTTTTGAAATTTTCATTTTTGACCAAAATCGACAGGTCCGGGCCTTATGGATTTTCTCATATGCCACAAAACGGTTGAAGCTCCTGTTCAAAAATGATGCTCCGAAATCAACTTCTGTCACCTTAGTGATACATTTTGGGATAGTACCTAAAGTTTAAAGCAGAAATTGGGGCACTTTTGAGATTTTCATTTTTGACCAAAATTGACAGGTTCGGGGCTTAGGGAATTTCTCATATGCCACAAAACGGTTGAAGCTCCTGTTCAAAAATGATGCTCCGAAATCAACTTCTGTCACCTTAAAGATACATTTTGGGATAGTACCTAAAGTTTAAAGCAGAAATTGGGGCACTTTCAAAATTTTCATTTTTGACCAAAATCGACAGGTCCGGGCCTTAGGGATTTTCTCATATGCCACAAAACGGTTGAAGCTTCTGTTCAAAAATGATGCTCCGAAATCAGCTTCTGTCACCTTAGTTATACATTTTGGGACAGCACCTAAAGTTTAAAGCAGAAATTGGGGCACTTTTGAAATTTTCATTTTTGACCAAAATCGACAGGTCCGGGGCTTAGGGAATTTCTCATATGCCACAAAATGGTTGAAGCTTCTGTTCAAAAATGATGCTCCAAAATCAACTTCTGTCACCTTAGTGATACATTTTGGGATAGCACCTACAGTTTAAAGCAGAAAATGGGGCACTTTTGAAATTTTCATTTTTGACCAATATCGACAGGTCCGGGGCTTAGGGAATTTCTCATATGCCACAAAACGGTTGAAGCTCCTGTTCAAAAATGATGCTCCGAAATCAACTTCTGTCACCTTAAAGATACATTTTGGGATAGTACCTAAAGTTTAAAGCAGAAATTGGGGCACTTTCAAAATTTTCATTTTTGACCAAAATCGACAGGTCCGGGCCTTAGGGATTTTCTCATATGCCACAAAACGGTTGAAGCTTCTGTTCAAAAATGATGCTCCGAAATCAACTTCTGTCAACTTAGTGATACATTTTGGGATAGTACCTAAAGTTTAAAGCAGAAATTGGGGCACTTTTGAGATTTTCATTTTTGACCAAAATCGACAGGTCCGGGGCTTAGGGAATTTCTCATATGCCACAAAACGGTTGAAGCTTCTGTTCAAAAATGATGCTCCGAAATCAACTTCTGTCATCTTAGTGATACATTTTGGGACAGCACCTAAAGTTTAAAGCAGAAATTGGGGCACTTTTGAAATTTTCATTTTTGACCAAAATCGACAGGTCCGGGGCTTAGGGAATTTCTCATATGCCACAAAACGGTTGAAGCTTCTGTTCAAAAATCATGCTCCAAAATCAACTTCTGTCACCTTAGTGATACATTTTGGGACAGCACCTAAAGTCTAAAGCAGAAATTGGGGCACTTTTGAAATTTTCATTTTTGACCAAAATCGACAGGTCCGGCCGGGGCTTAGGGAATTTCTCATATGCCACAAAACGGTTGAAGCTTCTGTTCAAAAATCATGCTCCGAAATCAACTTCTGTCAACTTAGTGATACATTTTGGGATAGTACCTAAAGTTTAAAGCAGAAATTGGGGCACTTTTGAGATTTTCATTTTTGACCAAAATCGACAGGTCCGGGGCTTAGGGAAATTCTCATATGCCACAAAACGGTTGAAGCTTCTGTTCAAAAATGATGCTCCAAAATCAACTTCTGTCACCTTAGTGATACATTTTGGGATAGCACCTAAAGTCTAAAGCAGAAATTGGGGCACTTTTGAAATTTTCATTTTTGACCAAAATCGCCAGGTCCGGGGCTTAGGGAATTTCTCATATGCCACAAAACGGTTGAAGCTTCTGTTCAAAAATGATGCTCCGAAATCAACTTCTGTCACCTTAGTGATACATTTTGGGATAGCACCTAAAGTTTAAAGCAGAAATTGGGGCACTTTTGAAATTTTCATTTTTTGACCAAAATCGACAGGTCCGGGGCTTAGGGAATTTCTCATATGCCACAAAACGGTTGAAGCTCCTGTTCAAAAATGATGCTCCGAAAACAACTTCTGTCACCTTAGTGATACATTTTGGGATAGTACCTAAAGTTTAAAGCAGAAATTGGGGCACTTTTGAGATTTTCATTTTTGACCAAAATCGACAGGCTCGGGGCTTAGGGAATTTCTCATATGCCACAAAACGGTTGAAGCTCCTGTTCAAAAATGATGCTCCGAAATCAACTTCTGTCACCTTAGAGATACATTTTGGGATAGTACCTAAAGTTTAAAGCAGAAATTGGGGCACTTTCAAAATTTTCATTTTTGACCAAAATCGACAGGTCCGGGCCTTAGGGATTTTCTCATATGCCACAAAACGGTTGAAGCTCCTGTTCAAAAATGATGCTCCTAAATCAACTTCTGTCAACTTAGTGATACATTTTGGGATAGTACCTAAAGTTTAAAGCAGAAATTGGGGCACTTTTGAAATTTTCATTTTTGACCAAAATCGACAGGTCCGGGGCTTAGGGAATTTCTCATATGCCACAAAACGGTTGAAGCTTCTGTTCAAAAATGATGCTCCAAAATCAACTTCTGTCACCTTAGTGATACATTTTGGGATAGTACCTAAAGTTTAAAGCAGAAATTGGGGCACTTTTGAGATTTTCATTTTTGACCAATATCGACAGGTCCGGGGCTTAGGGAATTTCTCATATGCCACAAAACGGTTGAAGCTTCTGTTCAAAAATGATGCTCCGAAATCAACTTCTGTCAACTTAGTGATACATTTTGGGATAGTACCTAAAGTTGAAAGCAGAAATTGGGGCACTTTTGAGATTTTCATTTTTGACCAAAATCGACAGGTCCGGGCAATAGAGATTTTCTCATATGCCACAAAACGGTTGAAGCGCCTGTTCAACAATTATGCTCCGAAATCAGCTTCTGTCACCTTAGTTATACATTTTGGGACAGCACCTAAAGTTTAAAGCAGAAATTGGGGCACTTTTGAAATTTTCATTTTTGACCAAAATCGACAGGTCCGGGGCTTAGGGAATTTCTCATATGCCACAAAACGGTTGAAGCTTCTGTTCAAAAATGATGCTCCGAAATCAACTTCTGTCATCTTAGTGATACATTTTGGGACAGCACCTAAAGTTTAAAGCAGAAATTGGGGCACTTTTGAAATTTTCATTTTTGACCAAAATCGACAGGTCCGGGGCTTAGGGAATTTCTCATATGCCAAAAAACGGTTGAAGCTTCTGTTCAAAAATGATGCTCCGAAATCAACTTCTGTCAACTTAGTGATACATTTTGGGATAGTACCTAAATTTTAAAGCAGAAATTGGGGCACTTTTGAAATTTTCATTTTTTGACCAAAATCGACAGGTCCGGGGCTTAGGGAATTTCTCATATGCCACAAAACGGTTGAAGCTCCTGTTCAAAAATGATGCTCCGAAAACAACTTCTGTCACCTTAGTGATACATTTTGGGATAGTACCTAAAGTTTAAAGCAGAAATTGGGGCACTTTCAAAATTTTCATTTTTAACCAAAATCGACAGGTCCGGGGCTTAGGGAATTTCTCATATGCCACAAAACGGTTGAAGCTTCTGTTCAAAGATGATGCTCCAAAATCAACTTCTGTCACCTTAGTGATACATTTTGGGATAGCACCTAAAGTTTAAAGCAGATATTGGGGCACTTTTGAAATTTTCATTTTTGACCAAAATCGACAGGTCCGGGGCTTAGGGAATTTCTCATATGCCACAAAACGGTTGAAGCTTCTGTTCAAAAATGATGCTCCAAAATCAACTTCTGTCACCTTAGTGATACATTTTGGGATAGCACCTAAAGTCTAAAGCAGAAATTGGGGCACTTTTGAAATTTTCATTTTTGACCAACATCGACAGGTCCGGGGCTTAGGGAATTTCTCATATGCCACAAAACGGTTGAAGCTTCTGTTCAAAAATGATGCTCCAAAATCAACTTCTGTCACCTTAGTGATACATTTTGGGATAGTACCTAAAGTTTAAAGCAGAAATTGGGGCACTTTTGAGATTTTCATTTTTGACCAATATCGACAGGTCCGGGGCTTAGGGAATTTCTCATATGCCACAAAACGGTTGAAGCTTCTGTTCAAAAATGATGCTCCGAAATCAACTTCTGTCAACTTAGTGATACATTTTGGGATAGTACCTAAAGTTTAAAGCAGAAATTGGGGCACTTTTGAGATTTTCATTTTTGACCAAAATCGACAGGTCCGGGCCATAGGGATTTTCTCATATGCCACAAAACGGTTGAAGCGCCTGTTCAACAATTATGCTCCGAAATCAGCTTCTGTCACCTTAGTTATACATTTTGGGACAGCACCTAAAGTTTAAAGCAGAAATTGGGGCACTTTTGAAATTTTCATTTTTGACCAAAATCGACAGGTCCGGGGCTTAGGGAATTTCTCATATGCCACAAAACGGTTGAAGCTCCTGTTCAAAAATGATGCTCCGAAAACAACTTCTGTCACCTTAGTGATACATTTTGGGATAGTACCTAAAGTTTAAAGCAGAAATTGGGGCACTTTTGAGATTTTCATTTTTGACCAAAATCGACAGGCTCGGGGCTTAGGGAATTTCTCATATGCCACAAAACGGTTGAAGCTCCTGTTCAAAAATGATGCTCCGAAATCAACTTCTGTCACCTTAGAGATACATTTTGGGATAGTACCTAAAGTTTAAAGCAGAAATTGGGGCACTTTCAAAATTTTCATTTTTGACCAAAATCGACAGGTCCGGGCCTTAGGGATTTTCTCATATGCCACAAAACGGTTGAAGCTCCTGTTCAAAAATGATGCTCCTAAATCAACTTCTGTCAACTTAGTGATACATTTTGGGATAGTACCTAAAGTTTAAAGCAGAAATTGGGGCACTTTTGAAATTTTCATTTTTGACCAAAATCGACAGGTCCGGGGCTTAGGGAATTTCTCATATGCCACAAAACGGTTGAAGCTTCTGTTCAAAAATGATGCTCCAAAATCAACTACTGTCACCTTAGTGATACATTTTGGGATAGTACCTAAAGTTTAAAGCAGAAATTGGGGCACTTTTGAGATTTTCATTTTTGACCAATATCGACAGGTCCGGGGCTTAGGGAATTTCTCATATGCCACAAAACGGTTGAAGCTTCTGTTCAAAAATGATGCTCCGAAATCAACTTCTGTCAACTTAGTGATACATTTTGGGATAGTACCTAAAGTTTAAAGCAGAAATTGGGGCACTTTTGAGATTTTCATTTTTGACCAAAATCGACAGGTCCGGGCCATAGAGATTTTCTCATATGCCACAAAACGGTTGAAGCGCCTGTTCAACAATTATGCTCCGAAATCAGCTTCTGTCACCTTAGTTATACATTTTGGGACAGCACCTAAAGTTTAAAGCAGAAATTGGGGCACTTTTGAAATTTTCATTTTTGACCAAAATCGACAGGTCCGGGGCTTAGGGAATTTCTCATATGCCACAAAACGGTTGAAGCTTCTGTTCAAAAATGATGCTCCGAAATCAACTTCTGTCAACTTAGTGATACATTTTGGGATAGTACCTAAAGTTTAAAGCAGAAATTGGGGCACTTTGGAGATTTTCATTTTTGACCAAAATCGACAGGTCCGGGGCTTAGGGAATTTCTCATATGCCACAAAACGGTTGAAGCTTCTGTTCAAAAATGATGCTCCGAAATCAACTTCTGTCATCTTAGTGATACATTTTGGGACAGCACCTAAAGTTTAAAGCAGAAATTGGGGCACTTTTGAAATTTTCATTTTTGACCAAAATCGACAGGTCCGGGGCTTAGGGAATTTCTCATATGCCAAAAAACGGTTGAAGCTTCTGTTCAAAAATGATGCTCCGAAATCAACTTCTGTCAACTTAGTGATACATTTTGGGATAGTACCTAAATTTTAAAGCAGAAATTGGGGCACTTTTGAAATTTTCATTTTTTGACCAAAATCGACAGGTCCGGGGCTTAGGGAATTTCTCATATGCCACAAAACGGTTGAAGCTCCTGTTCAAAAATGATGCTCCGAAAACAACTTCTGTCACCTTAGTGATACATTTTGGGATAGTACCTAAAGTTTAAAGCAGAAATTGGGGCACTTTCAAAATTTTCATTTTTAACCAAAATCGACAGGTCCGGGGCTTAGGGAATTTCTCATATGCCACAAAACGGTTGAAGCTTCTGTTCAAAAATGATGCTCCAAAATCAACTTCTGTCACCCTAGTGATACATTTTGGGATAGCACCTAAAGTTTAAAGCAGATATTGGGGCACTTTTGAAATTTTCATTTTTGACCAAAATCGACAGGTCCGGGGCTTAGGGAATTTCTCATATGCCACAAAACGGTTGAAGCTTCTGTTCAAAAATGATGCTCCAAAATCAACTTCTGTCACCTTAGTGATACATTTTGGGATAGCACCTAAAGTCTAAAGCAGAAATTGGGGCACTTTTGAAATTTTCATTTTTGACCAACATCGATAGGTCCGGGGCTTAGGGAATTTCTCATATGCCACAAAACGGTTGAAGCTTCTGTTCAAAAATGATGCTCCAAAATCAACTTCTGTCACCTTAGTGATACATTTTGGGATAGTACCTAAAGTTTAAAGCAGAAATTGGGGCACTTTTGAGATTTTCATTTTTGACCAATATCGACAGGTCCGGGGCTTAGGGAATTTCTCATATGCCACAAAACGGTTGAAGCTTCTGTTCAAAAATGATGCTCCGAAATCAACTTCTGTCAACTTAGTGATACATTTTGGGATAGTACCTAAAGTTTAAAGCAGAAATTGGGGCACTTTTGAGATTTTCATTTTTGACCAAAATCGACAGGTCCGGGCCATAGGGATTTTCTCATATGCCACAAAACGGTTGAAGCGCCTGTTCAACAATTATGCTCCGAAATCAGCTTCTGTCACCTTAGTTATACATTTTGGGACAGCACCTAAAGTTTAAAGCAGAAATTGGGGCACTTTTGAAATTTTCATTTTTGACCAAAATCGACAGGTCCGGGGCTTAGGGAATTTCTCATATGCCACAAACCGGTTGAAGCTTCTGTTCAAAAATGATGCTCCGAAATCAACTTCTGTCAACTTAGTGATACATTTTGGGATAGTACCTAAAGTTTAAAGCAGATATTGGGGCACTTTTGAAATTTTCATTTTTGACCAAAATCGACAGGTCCGGGGCTTAGGGAATTTCTCATATGCCCCAAAACGGTTGAAGCTTCTGTTCAAAAATGATGCTCCAAAATCAACTTCTGTCACCTTAGTGATACATTTTGGGATAGCACCTAAAGTTTAAAGCAGATATTGGGGCACTTTTGAAATTTTCATTTTTTGACCAAAATCGACAGGTCCGGGGCTTAGGGAATTTCTCATATGCCACAAAACGGTTGAAGCTCCTGTTCAAAAATGATGCTCCGAAAACAACTTCTGTCACCTTAGTGATACATTTTGGGATAGTACCTAAAGTTTAAAGCAGAAATTGGGGCACTTTCAAAATTTTCATTTTTAACCAAAATCGACAGGTCCGGGGCTTAGGGAATTTCTCATATGCCACAAAACGGTTGAAGCTTCTGTTCAAAAATGATGCTCCGAAATCAACTTCTGTCAACTTAGTGATACATTTTGGGATAGTACCTAAAGTTTAAAGCAGATATTGGGGCACTTTTGAAATTTTCATTTTTGACCAAAATCGACAGGTCCGGGGCTTAGGGAATTTCTCATATGCCACAAAACGGTTGAAGCTTCTGTTCAAAAATGATGCTCCAAAATCAACTTCTGTCACCTTAGTGATACATTTTGGGATAGCACCTAAAGTTTAAAGCAGATATTGGGGCACTTTTGAAATTTTCATTTTTGACCAAAATCGACAGGTCCGGGGCTTAGGGAATTTCTCATATGCCACAAAACGGTTGAAGCTTCTGTTCAAAAATGATGCTCCAAAATCAACTTCTGTCACCTTAGTGATACATTTTGGGATAGTACCTAAAGTTTAAAGCAGAAATTGGGGCACTTTTGAGATTTTCATTTTTGACCAATATCGACAGGTCCGGGGCTTAGGGAATTTCTCATATGCCACAAAACGGTTGAAGCTTCTGTTCAAAAATGATGCTCCGAAATCAACTTCTGTCAACTTAGTGATACATTTTGGGATAGTACCTAAAGTTTAAAGCAGAAATTGGGGCACTTTTGAGATTTTCATTTTTGACCAAAATCGACAGGTCCGGGCCATAGGGATTTTCTCATATGCCACAAAACGGTTGAAGCGCCTGTTCAACAATTATGCTCCGAAATCAGCTTCTGTCACCTTAGTTATACATTTTGGGACAGCACCTAAAGTTTAAAGCAGAAATTGGGGCACTTTTGAAATTTTCATTTTTGACCAAAATCGACAGGTCCGGGGCTTAGGGAATTTCTCATATGCCACAAAACGGTTGAAGCTTCTGTTCAAAAATGATGCTCCGAAATCAACTTCTGTCAACTTAGTGATACATTTTGGGATAGTACCTAAAGTTTAAAGCAGAAATTGGGGCACTTTTGAGATTTTCATTTTTGACCAAAATCGACAGGTCCGGGGCTTAGGGAATTTCTCATATGCCACAAAACGGTTGAAGCTTCTGTTCAAAAATGATGCTCCAAAATCAACTTCTGTCATCTTAGTGATACATTTTGGGACAGCACCTAAAGTTTAAAGCAGAAATTGGGGCACTTTTGAAATTTTCATTTTTGACCAAAATCGACAGGTCCGGGGCTTAGGGAATTTCTCATATGCCAAAAAACGGTTGAAGCTTCTGTTCAAAAATGATGCTCCGAAATCAACTTCTGTCAACTTAGTGATACATTTTGGGATAGTACCTAAATTTTAAAGCAGAAATTGGGGCACTTTTGAAATTTTCATTTTTTGACCAAAATCGACAGGTCCGGGGCTTAGGGAATTTCTCATATGCCACAAAACGGTTGAAGCTCCTGTTCAAAAATGATGCTCCGAAAACAACTTCTGTCATCTTAGTGATACATTTTGGGACAGCACCTAAAGTTTAAAGCAGAAATTGGGGCACTTTTGAAATTTTCATTTTTTGACCAAAATCGACAGGTCCGGGGCTTAGTGAATTTCTCATATGCCACAAAACGGTTGAAGCTCCTGTTCAAAAATGATGCTCCGAAAACAACTTCTGTCACCTTAGTGATACATTTTGGGATAGTACCTAAAGTTTAAAGCAGAAATTGGGGCACTTTCAAAATTTTCATTTTTGACCAAAATCGACAGGTCCGGGGCTTAGGGAATTTCTCATATGCCACAAAACGGTTGAAGCTTCTGTTCAAAAATGATGCTCCAAAATCAACTTCTGTCACCTTAGTGATACATTTTGGGATAGCACCTAAAGTCTAAAGCAGAAATTGGGGCACTTTTGAAATTTTCATTTTTGACCAAAATCGACAGGTCCGGGGCTTAGGGAATTTCTCATATGCCACAAAACGGTTGAAGCTTCTGTTCAAAAATGATGCTCCAAAATCAACTTCTGTCACCTTAGTGATACATTTTGGGATAGTACCTAAAGTTTAAAGCAGAAATTGGGGCACTTTTGAGATTTTCATTTTTGACCAAAATCGACAGGTCCGGGCCATAGGGATTTTCTCATATGCCACAAAACGGTTGAAGCGCCTGTTCAACAATTATGCTCCGAAATCAGCTTCTGTCACCTTAGTTATACATTTTGGGACAGCACCTAAAGTTTAAAGCAGAAATTGGGGCACTTTTGAAATTTTCATTTTTGACCAAAATCGACAGGTCCGGGGCTTGGGGAATTTCTCATATGCCACAAAACGGTTGAAGCTTCTGTTCAAAAATGATGCTCCAAAATCAACTTCTGTCACCTTAGTGATACATTTTGGGATAGCACCTAAAGTTTAAAGCAGAAATTGGGGCACTTTTGAAATTTTCATTTTTGACCAAAATCGACAGGTCCGGGGCTTAGGGAAATTCTCATATGCCACAAAACGGTTGAAGCTTCTGTTCAAAAATGATGCTCCAAAATCAACTTCTGTCACCTTAGTGATACATTTTGGGATAGCACCTACAGTTTAAAGCAGAAAATGGGGCACTTTTGAAATTTTCATTTTTGACCAAAATCGACAGGTCCGGGGCTTAGGGAATTTCTCATATGCCAAAAAATGGTTGAAGCTTCTGTTCAAAAATGATGCTCCGAAATCAACTTCTGTCAACTTAGTGATACATTTTGGGATAGTACCTAAATTTTAAAGCAGAAATTGGGGCACTTTTGAAATTTTAATTTTTTGACCAAAATCGACAGGTCCGGGGCTTAGGGAATTTCTCATATGCCACAAAACGGTTGAAGCTCCTGTTCAAAAATGATGCTCCGAAAACAACTTCTGTCATCTTAGTGATACATTTTGGGACAGCACCTAAAGTTTAAAGCAGAAATTGGGGCACTTTTGAAATTTTCATTTTTTGACCAAAATCGACAGGTCCGGGGCTTAGGGAATTTCTCATATGCCACAAAACGGTTGAAGCTCCTGTTCAAAAATGATGCTCCAAAAACAACTTCTGTCACCTTAGTGATACATTTTGGGAAAGTACCTAAAGTTTAAAGCAGAAATTGGGGCACTTTCAAAATTTTCATTTTTGACCAAAATCGACAGGTCCGGGGCTTAGGGAATTTCTCATATGCCACAAAACGGTTGAAGCTTCTGTTCAAAAATGATGCTCCAAAATCAACTTCTGTCACCTTAGTGATACATTTTGGGATAGCACCTAAAGTTTAAAGCAGAAATTGGGGCACTTTTGAAATTTTCATTTTTGACCAAAATTGACAGGTCCGGGGCTTAGGGAATTTCTCATATGCCACAAAACGGTTGAAGCTTCTGTTCAAAAATGATGCTCCAAAATCAACTTCTGTCACCTTAGTGATACATTTTGGGATAGCACCTAAAGTCTAAAGCAGAAATTGGGGCACTTTTGAGATTTTCATTTTTGACCAATATCGACAGGTCCGGGGCTTAGGGAATTTCTCATATGCCACAAAACGGTTGAAGCTTCTGTTCAAAAATGATGCTCCGAAATCAACTTCTGTCAACTTAGTGATACATTTTGGGATAGTACCTAAAGTTTAAAGCAGAAATTGGGGCACTTTTGAGATTTTCATTTTTGACCAAAATCGACAGGTCCGGGCCATAGGGATTTTCTCATATGCCACAAAACGGTTGAAGCGCCTGTTCAACAATTATGCTCCGAAATCAGCTTCTGTCACCTTAGTTATACATTTTGGGACAGCACCTAAAGTTTAAAGCAGAAATTGGGGCACTTTTGAAATTTTCATTTTTGACCAAAATCGACAGGTCCGGGGCTTAGGGAATTTCTCATATGCCACAAAACGGTTGAAGCTTCTGTTCAAAAATGATGCTCCGAAATCAACTTCTGTCAACTTAGTGATACATTTTGGGATAGTACCTAAAGTTTAAAGCAGAAATTGGGGCACTTTTGAGATTTTCATTTTTGACCAAAATCGACAGGTCCGGGGCTTAGGGAATTTCTCATATGCCACAAAACGGTTGAAGCTTCTGTTCAAAAATGATGCTCCGAAATCAACTTCTGTCATCTTAGTGATACATTTTGGGACAGCACCTAAAGTTTAAAGCAGAAATTGGGGCACTTTTGAAATTTTCATTTTTGACCAAAATCGACAGGTCCGGGGCTTAGGGAATTTCTCATATGCCACAAAACGGTTGAAGCTTCTGTTCAAAAGTCATGCTCCAAAATCAACTTCTGTCACCTTAGTGATACATTTTGGGATAGCACCTAAAGTCTAAAGCAGAAATTGGGGCACTTTTGAAATTTTCATTTTTGACCAAAATCGACAGGTCCGGCCGGGGCTTAGGGAATTTCTCATATGCCACAAAACGGTTGAAGCTTCTGTTCAAAAATGATGCTCCGAAATCAACTTCTGTCACCTTAGTGATACATTTTGGGATAGCACCTAAAGTTTAAAGCAGAAATTGGGGCACTTTTGAAATTTTCATTTTTGACCAAAATCGACAGGTCCGGGGCTTAGGGAAATTCTCATATGCCACAAAACGGTTGAAGCTTCTGTTCAAAAATGATGCTCCAAAATCAACTTCTGTCACCTTAGTGATACATTTTGGGATAGCACCTACAGTTTAAAGCAGAAAATGGGGCACTTTTGAAATTTTCATTTTTGACCAAAATCGACAGGTCCGGGGCTTAGGGAATTTC
Organism: Pseudophryne corroboree; assembly: GCF_028390025.1. Classification (NCBI taxonomy): domain Eukaryota; kingdom Metazoa; phylum Chordata; class Amphibia; order Anura; family Myobatrachidae; genus Pseudophryne; species Pseudophryne corroboree. The sequence continues at coordinate 118,443 of NW_026970436.1, forward strand.
TCATATGCCAAAAAACGGTTGAAGCTTCTGTTCAAAAATGATGCTCCGAAATCAACTTCTGTCAACTTAGTGATACATTTTGGGATAGTACCTAAATTTTAAAGCAGAAATTGGGGCACTTTTGAAATTTTCATTTTTTGACCAAAATCGACAGGTCCGGGGCTTAGGGAATTTCTCATATGCCACAAAACGGTTGAAGCTCCTGTTCAAAAATGATGCTCCGAAAACAACTTCTGTCATCTTAGTGATACATTTTGGTACAGCACCTAAAGTTTAAAGCAGAAATTGGGGCACTTTTGAAATTTTCATTTTTGACCAAAATAGACAGGTCCGGGGCTTAGGGAATTTCTCATATGCCACAAAACGGTTGAAGCTTCTGTTCAAAAATGATGCTCCAAAATCAACTTCTGTCACCTTAGTGATACATTTTGGGATAGCACCTAAAGTCTAAAGCAGAAATTGGGGCACTTTTGAAATTTTCATTTTTGACCAAAATCGACAGGTCCGGGGCTTAGGGAATTATCTCATATGCCACAAAACGGTTGAAGCTTCTGTTCAAAAATGATGCTCCGAAATCAACTTCTGTCACCTTAGTGATACATTTTGGGATAGCACCTAAAGTCTAAAGCAGAAATTGGGGCACTTTTGAAATTTTCATTTTTGACCAAAATCGACAGGTCCGGGGCTTAGGGAATTTCTCATATGCCACAAAACGGTTGAAGCTTCTGTTCAAAAATGATGCTCCGAAATCAACTTCTGTCACCTTAGTGATACATTTTGGGATAGCACCTAAAGTTTAAAGCAGAAATTGGGGCACTTTTGAAATTTTCATTTTTGACCAAAATCGACAGGTCCGGGGCTTAGGGAAATTCTCATATGCCACAAAACGGTTGAAGCTTCTGTTCAAAAATGATGCTCCAAAATCAACTTCTGTCACCTTAGTCATACATTTTGGGATAGCACCTACAGTTTAAAGCAGAAAATGGGGCACTTTTGAAATTTTCATTTTTGACCAAAATCGACAGGTCCGGGGCTTAGGGAATTTCTCATATGCCAAAAAACGGTTGAAGCTTCTGTTCAAAAATGATGCTCCGAAATCAACTTCTGTCAACTTAGTGATACATTTTGGGATAGTACCTAAATTTTAAAGCAGAAATTGGGGCACTTTTGAAATTTTCATTTTTTGACCAAAATCGACAGGTCCGGGGCTTAGGGAATTTCTCATATGCCACAAAACGGTTGAAGCTCCTGTTCAAAAATGATGCTCCGAAAACAACTTCTGTCATCTTAGTGATACATTTTGGGACAGCACCTAAAGTTTAAAGCAGAAATTGGGGCACTTTTGAAATTTTCATTTTTTGACCAAAATCGACAGGTCCGGGGCTTAGGGAATTTCTCATATGCCACAAAACGGTTGAAGCTCCTGTTCAAACATGATGCTCCGAAAACAACTTCTGTCACCTTAGTGATACATTTTGGGATAGTACCTAAAGTTTAAAGCAGAAATTGGGGCACTTTCAAAATTTTCATTTTTGACCAAAATCGACAGGTCCGGGGCTTAGGGAATTTCTCATATGCCACAAAACGGTTGAAGCTTCTGTTCAAAAATGATGCTCAAAAATCAACTTCTGTCTCCTTAGTGATACATTTTGGGATAGCACCTAAAGTTTAAAGCAGAAATTGGGGCACTTTTGAAATTTTCATTTTTGACCAAAATTGACAGGTCCGGGGCTTAGGGAATTTCTCATATGCCACAAAACGGTTGAAGCTTCTGTTCAAAAATGATGCTCCAAAATCAACTTCTGTCACCTTAGTGATACATTTTGGGATAGCACCTAAAGTCTAAAGCAGAAATTGGGGCACTTTTGAAATTTTCATTTTTGACCAAAATCGACAGGTCCGGGGCTTAGGGAATTTCTCATATGCCACAAAACGGTTGAAGCTTCTGTTCAAAAATGATGCTCCAAAATCAACTTCTGTCACCTTAGTGATACATTTTGGGATAGCACCTAAAGTTTAAAGCAGAAATTGGGGCACTTTTGAAATTTTCATTTTTGACCAAAATCGACAGGTCCGGGGCTTAGGGAATTTCTCATATGCCACAAAACGGTTGAAGCTTCTGTTCAAAAATGATGCTCCAAAATCAACTTCTGTCACCTTAGTGATACATTTTGGGATAGCACCTACAGTTTAAAGCAGAAAATGGGGCACTTTTGACATTTTCATTTTTGACCAAAATCGACAGGTCCGGGGCTTAGGGAATTTCTCATATGCCACAAAACGGTTGAAGCTCCTGTTCAAAAATGATGCTCCGAAATCAACTTATGTCACCTTAGTGATACATTTTGGGATAGCACCTACAGTTTAAAGCCGAAATTGGGGCACTTTTGAAATTTTAATTTTTGACCAAAATTGACAGGTCCGGGCCTTAGGGATTTTCTCATATGCCACAAAACGGTTGAAGCTCCTGTTCAAAAATGATGCTCCTAAATCAACTTCTGTCACCTTAGTGATACATTTTGGGATAGTACCTTAAGTTTAAAGCAGAAATTGGGGCACTTTTGAAATTTTCATTTTTGACCAAAATCGACAGGTCCGGGGCTTAGAGAATTTCTCATATGCCACAAAACGGTTGAAGCTCCTGTTCAACAATTATGCTCCGAAATCAGCTTCTGTCACCTTAGTTATACATTTTGGGACAGCACCTAAAGTTTAAAGCAGAAATTGAGGCACTTTTGAAATTTTCATTTTTGACCAAAATCGACAGGTCCGGGGCTTAGGGAATTTCTCATATGCCACAAAACGGTTGAAGCTTCTGTTCAAAAATGATGCTCCGAAATCAACTTCTGTCACCTTAGTGATACATTTTGGGATAGCACCTACAGTTTAAAGCAGAAAATGGGGCACTTTTGAAATTTTCATTTTTGACCAATATCGACAGGTCCGGGGCTTAGGGAATTTCTCATATGCCACAAAACGGTTGAAGCTCCTGTTCAAAAATGATGCTCCGAAAACAACTTCTGTCACCTTAGTGATACATTTTGGTATAGTGCCTAAAGTTTAAAGCAGAAATTGGGGCACTTTTGAGATTTTCATTTTTGACCAAAATCGACAGGCTCGGGGCTTAGGGAATTTCTCATATGCCACAAAACGGTTGAAGCTCCTGTTCAAAAATGATGCTCCGAAATCAACTTCTGTCACCTTAGAGATACATTTTGGGATAGTACCTAAAGTTTAAAGCAGAAATTGGGGCACTTTCAAAATTTTCATTTTTGACCAAAATCGACAGGTCCGGGCCTTAGGGATTTTCTCATATGCCACAAAACGGTTGAAGCTCCTGTTCAAAAATGATGCTCCTAAATCAACTTCTGTCAACTTAGTGATACATTTTGGGATAGTACCTAAAGTTTAAAGCAGAAATTGGGGAACTTTTGAGATTTTCATTTTTGACCAATATCGACAGGTCCGGGGCTTAGGGAATTTCTCATATGCCACAAAACGGTTGAAGCTTCTGTTCAAAAATGATGCTCCGAAATCAACTTCTGTCAACTTAGTGATACATTTTGGGATAGTACCTAAAGTTTAAAGCAGAAATTGGGGCACTTTTGAGATTTTCATTTTTGACCAAAATCGACAGGTCCGGGCCATAGGGATTTTCTCATATGCCACAAAACGGTTGAAGCGCCTGTTCAAAAATGATGCTCCTAAATCAACTTCTGTCACCTTAGTGATACATTTTGGGATAGTACCTTAAGTTTAAAGCAGAAATTGGGGCACTTTTGAAAATTTCATTTTTGACCAAAATCGACAGGTCCGGGGCTTAGGGAATTTCTCATATGCCACAAAACGGTTGAAGCTTCTGTTCAAAAATGATGCTCCGAAATCAACTTCTGTCACCTTAGTGATACATTTTGGGATAGCACCTACAGTTTAAAGCAGAAAATGGGGCACTTTTGAAATTTTCATTTTTGACCAATATCGACAGGTCCGGGGCATAGGGAATTTCTCATATGCCAAAAAACGGTTGAAGCTTCTGTTCAAAAATGATGCTCCGAAATCAACTTCTGTCAACTTAGTGATACATTTTGGGATAGTACCTAAAGTTTAAAGCAGAAATTGGGGCACTTTTGAAATTTTCATTTTTGACCAGAATCGACAGGTCCGGGGCTTAGGGAATTTCTCATATGCCACAAAACGGTTGAAGCTCCTGTTCAAAAATGATGCTCCGAAGTCAACTTCTGTCATCTTAGTGATACATTTTGGGACAGCACCTAAAGTTTAAAGCAGAAATTGGGGCACTTTTGAAATTTTCATTTTTGACCAAAATCGACAGGTCCAGGCCTTAGGGAATTTCTCATATGCCACAAAACGGTTGAAGCTTCTGTTCAAAAATGATGCTCCGAAATCAACTTCTGTCAACTTAGTGATACATTTTGGGATAGTACCTAAAGTTTAAAGCAGAAATTGGGGCACTTTTGAGATTTTCATTTTTGACCAAAATCGACAGGTCCGGGCCATAGGGATTTTCTCATATGCCACAAAACGGTTGAAGTGCCTGTTCAAAAATGATGCTCCTAAATCAACTTCTGTCACCTTAGTGATACATTTTGGGATAGTACCTTAAGTTTAAAGCAGAAATTGGGGCACTTTTGAAAATTTCATTTTTGACCAAAATCGACAGGTCCGGGGCTTAGGGAATTTCTCATATGCCACAAAACGGTTGAAGCTTCTGTTCAAAAATGATGCTCCGAAATCAACTTCTATCACCTTAGTGATACATTTTGGGATAGTACCTAAAGTTTAAAGCAGAAATTGGGGCACTTTTGAAATTTTCATTTTTGACCAAAATCGACAGGTCCGGGGCTTAGGGAATTTCTCATATGCCACAAAACGGTTGAAGCTCCTGTTCAAAAATGATGCTCCGAAATCAACTTCTGTCACCTTAGAGATACATTTTGGGATAGCACCTTAAGTTTAAAGCAGAAATTGGGGCACTTTTGAAATTTTCATTTTTGACCAAAATCGACAGGTCCGGGGCTTAGGGAATTTCTCATATGCCACAAAACGGTTGAAGCTTCTGTTCAAAAATGATGCTCCAAAATCAACGTCTGTCAACTTAGTGATACATTTTGGGATAGTACCTAAAGTTTAAAGCAGAAATTGGGGCACTTTTGAAATTTTCATTTTTGACCAATATCGACAGGTCCGGCCCTTAGGGATTTTCTCATATGCCACAAAACGGTTGAAGCTCCTGTTCAAAAATGATGCTCCTAAATCAACTTATGTCACCTAAGTGATACATTTTGGGATAGCACCTTAAGTTTAAAGCAGAAATTGGGGCACTTTTGAAATTTTCATTTTTGACCAAAATCGACAGGTCCGGGGCTTAGGGAATTTCTCATATGCCACAAAACGGTTGAAGCTTCTGTTCAAAAATGATGCTCCAAAATCAACTTCTGTCACCTTAGTGATACATTTTGGGATAGCACCTAAAGTTTAAAGCAGAAATTGGGGCACTTTTGAAATATTCATTTTTGACCAAAATCGACAGGTCCGGGGCTTAGGGAATTTCTCATATGCCACAAAACGGTTGAAGCTTCTGTTCAAAAATGATGCTCCAAAATCAACTTCTGCCACCTTAGTGATACATTTTGGGATAGCACCTAAAGTCTAAAGCAGAAATTGGGGCACTTTTGACATTTTCATTTTTGACCAGAATCGACAGGTCCGGGGCTTAGGGAATTTCTCATATGCCACAAAACGGTTGAAGCTCCTGTTCAAAAATGATGCTCCGAAATCAACTTCTGTCACCTTAGTGATACATTTTGGGATAGCACCTACAGTTTAAAGCAGAAAATGGGGCACTTTTGACATTTTTATTTTTGACCAAAATCGACAGGTCCGGGGCTTAGGGAATTTCTCATATGCCACAAAACGGTTGAAGCTCCTGTTCAAAAATGATGCTCCGAAATCAACTTCTGTCACCTTAGTGATACATTTTTGGATAGTACCTAAAGTTTAAAGCAGAAATTGGGGCACTTTTGAAATTTTCATTTTTGACCAAAATCGTCAGGTCCGGGGCTTAGGGAATCTCTCATATGCCACAAAACGGTTGAAGCTCCTGGTCAACAATGATGCTCCAAAATCAACTTCTGTCACCTTAGTGATACATTTTGGGATAGCACCTAAAGTTTAAAGCAGAAATTGGGGCACTTTTGAAATTTTAATTTTTGACCAAAATCGACAGGTCCGGGGCTTAGGGAATCTCTCATATGCCACAAAACGGTTGAAGCTCCTGTTCAACAATGATGCTCCAAAATCAACTTCTGTCACCTTAGTGATACATTTTGGGATAGCACCTACAGTTTAAAGCAGAAAATGGGGCACTTTTGAAATTTTCATTTTTGACCAATATCGACAGTTCCGGGCTTAGGGAATTTCTCATATGCCAAAAAATGGTTGAAGCTTCTGTTCAAAAATGATGCTCCGAAATCAACTTCTGTCAACTTAGTGATACATTTTGGGATAGTACCTAAAGTTTAAAGCAGAAATTGGGGCACTTTTGAATTTTTCATTTTTGACCAGAAATGACAGGTCCGGGGCTTAGGGAATTTCTCATATGCCACAAAACGGTTGAAGCTCCTGTTCAAAAATGATGCTCCGAAATCAACTTCTGTCACCTTAGAGATACATTTTGGGATAGTACCTAAAGTTTAAAGCAGAAATTGGGGCACTTTCAAAATTTTCATTTTTGACCAAAATCGACAGGTCCGGCCCTTAGGGATTTTCTCATATGCCACAAAACGGTTGAAGCTCCTGTTCAAAAATGATGCTCCAAAATCAACTTCTGTCACCTTAGTGATACATTTTGGGATAGCACCTACAGTTTAAAGCAGAAAATGGGGCACTTTTGACATTTTAATTTTTGACCAAAATCGACAGGTCCGGGGCTTAGGGAATTTCTCATATGCCACAAAACGGTTGAAGCTCCTGTTCAAAAATGATGCTCCGAAATCAACTTATGTCACCTTAGTGATACATTTTGGGATAGTACCTAAAGTTTAAAGCAGAAATTGGGGCACTTTTGAGATTTTCATTTTTGACCAAAATCGACAGGTCCGGGGCTTAGGGAATTTCTCATATGCCACAAAACGGTTGAAGCTCCTGTTCAAAAATGATGCTCCGAAATCAACTTCTGTCACCTTAGTGATACATTTTGGGATAGTACCTAAAGTTTAAAGCAGAAATTGGGGCACTTTTGAGATTTTCATTTTTGACCAAAATCGACAGGTCTGGTGCTTAGGGAATTTCTTATATGCCACAAAACAGTTGAAGCTCCTGTTCAAAAATGATGCTCCGAAATCAACTTCTGTCACCTTAGTGATACATTTTGGGATAGTACCTAAAGTTTAAAGCAGAAATTGGGGCACTTTTGAGATTTTCATTTTTGACCAAAATTGACAGGTCCGGGGCTTAGGGAATTTCTCATATGCCACAAAACGGTTGAAGCTCCTGTTCAAAAATGATGCTCCGAAATCAACTTCTGTCACCTTAGAGATACATTTTGGGATAGTACCTTAAGTTTAAAGCAGAAATTGGGGCACTTTTTAAATTTTCATTTTTGACCAAAATCGACAGGTCCGGGGCTTAGGGAATTTCTCATATGCCACAAAACGGTTGAAGCTTCTGTTCAAAAATGATGCTCCAAAATCAACTTCTGTCACCTTAGTGATACATTTTGGGATAGCACCTACAGTTTAAAGCAGAAAATGGGGCACTTTTGACATTTTCATTTTTGACCAGAATCGACAGGTCCGGGGCTTAGGGAATTTCTCATATGCCACAAAACGGTTGAAGCTCCTGTTCAAAAATGATGCTCCGAAATCAACTTCTGTCAACTTAGTGATACATTTTGGGATAGTACCTAAAGTTTAAAGCAGAAATTGGGGCACTTTTGAGATTTTCATTTTTGACCAAAATCGACAGGTCCGGGCCATAGGGAATTTCTCATATGCCACAAAACGGTTGAAGCGCCTGTTCAAAAATGATGCTCCTAAATCAACTTCTGTCACCTTAGTGATACATTTTGGGATAGTACCTTAAGTTTAAAGCAGAAATTGGGGCACTTTTGAAAATTTCATTTTTGACCAAAATCGACAGGTCCGGGGCTTAGGGAATTTCTCATATGCCACAAAACGGTTGAAGCTTCTGTTCAAAAATGATGCTCCTAAATCAACTTCTGTCACCTTAGTGATACATTTTGGGATAGTACCTTAAGTTTAAAGCAGAAATTGGGGCACTTTTGAAAATTTCATTTTTGACCAAAATCGACAGGTCCGGGGCTTAGGGAATTTCTCATATGCCACAAAACGGTTGAAGCTTCTGTTCAAAAATGATGCTCCAAAATCAACTTCTGCCACCTTAGTGATACATTTTGGGATAGCACCTAAAGTCTAAAGCAGAAATTGGGGCACTTTTGACATTTTCATTTTTGACCAGAATCGACAGGTCCGGGGCTTAGGGAATTTCTCATATGCCACAAAACGGTTGAAGCTCCTGTTCAAAAATGATGCTCCGAAATCAACTTCTGTCACCTTAGAGATACATTTTGGGATAGTACCTAAAGTTTAAAGCAGAAATTGGGGCACTTTCAAAATTTTCATTTTTGACCAAAATCGACAGGTCCGGGGCTTAGGGAATTTCTCATATGCCACAAAACGGTTGAAGCTTCTGTTCAAAAATGATGCTCCAAAATCAACTTCTGTCACCTTAGTGATACATTTTGGGATAGCACCTAAAGTTTAAAGCAGAAATTGGGGCACTTTTGAAATTTTCATTTTTGACCAAAATCGACAGGTCCGGGGCTTAGGGAATTTCTCATATGCCAAAAAACGGTTGAAGCTTCTGTTCAAAAATGATGCTCCAAAATCAACTTCTGTCACCTTAGTGATACATTTTGGGATAGCACCTAAAGTCTAAAGCAGAAATTGGGGCACTTTTGAGATTTTCATTTTTGACCAAAATCGACAGGTCTGGTGCTTAGGGAATTTCTTATATGCCACAAAACAGTTGAAGCTCCTGTTCAAAAATGATGCTCCGAAATCAACTTCTGTCACCTTAGTGATACATTTTGGGATAGTACCTAAAGTTTAAAGCAGAAATTGGGGCACTTTTGAGATTTTCATTTTTGACCAAAATTGACAGGTCCGGGGCTTAGGGAATTTCTCATATGCCACAAAACGGTTGAAGCTCCTGTTCAAAAATGATGCTCCGAAATCAACTTCTGTCAACTTAGTGATACATTTTGGGATAGTACCTAAAGTTTAAAGCAGAAATTGGGGCACTTTTGAGATTTTCATTTTTGACCAAAATCGACAGGTCCGGGCCATAGGGATTTTCTCATATGCCACAAAACGGTTGAAGCGCCTGTTCAAAAATGATGCTCCTAAATCAACTTCTGTCACCTTAGTGATACATTTTGGGATAGTACCTTAAGTTTAAAGCAGAAATTGGGGCACTTTTGAAAATTTCATTTTTGACCAAAATCGACAGGTCCGGGGCTTAGGGAATTTCTCATATGCCACAAAACGGTTGAAGCTTCTGTTCAAAAATGATGCTCCGAAATCAACTTCTATCACCTTAGTGATACATTTTGGGATAGTACCTAAAGTTTAAAGCAGAAATTGGGGCACTTTTGAAATTTTCATTTTTGACCAAAATCGACAGGTCCGGGGCTTAGGGAATTTCTCATATGCCACAAAACGGTTGAAGCTTCTGTTCAAAAATGATGCTCCTAAATCAACTTCTGTCACCTTAGTGATACATTTTGGGATAGTACCTTAAGTTTAAAGCAGAAATTGGGGCACTTTTGAAAATTTCATTTTTGACCAAAATCGACAGGTCCGGGGCTTAGGGAATTTCTCATATGCCACAAAACGGTTGAAGCTTCTGTTCAAAAATGATGCTCCAAAATCAACTTCTGCCACCTTAGTGATACATTTTGGGATAGCACCTAAAGTCTAAAGCAGAAATTGGGGCACTTTTGACATTTTAATTTTTGACCAGAATCGACAGGTCCGGGGCTTAGGGAATTTCTCATATGCCACAAAACGGTTGAAGCTCCTGTTCAAAAATGATGCTCCGAAATCAACTTCTGTCACCTTAGAGATACATTTTGGGATAGTACCTAAAGTTTAAAGCAGAAATTGGGGCACTTTCAAAATTTTCATTTTTGACCAAAATCGACAGGTCCGGGGCTTAGGGAATTTCTCATATGCCACAAAACGGTTGAAGCTTCTGTTCAAAAATGATGCTCCGAAATCAACTTCTATCACCTTAGTGATACATTTTGGGATAGTACCTAAAGTTTAAAGCAGAAATTGGGGCACTTTTGAAATTTTCATTTTTGACCAAAATCGACAGGTCCGGGGCTTAGGGAATTTCTCATATGCCACAAAACGGTTGAAGCTTCTGTTCAAAAATGATGCTCCAAAATCAACGTCTGTCAACTTAGTGATACATTTTGGGGTAGTACCTAAAGTTTAAAGCAGAAATTGGGGCACTTTTGAAAATTTCATTTTTGACCAAAATCGACAGGTCCGGGGCTTAGGGAATTTCTCATATGCCACAAAACGGTTGAAGCTCCTGTTCAAAAATGATGCTCCGAAATCAACTTCTGTCACCTTAGAGATACATTTTGGGATAGCACCTTAAGTTTAAAGCAGAAATTGGGGCACTTTTGAAATTTTCATTTTTGACCAAAATCGACAGGTCCGGGGCTTAGGGAATTTCTCATATGCCACAAAACGGTTGAAGCTTCTGTTCAAAAATGATGCTCCAAAATCAACGTCTGTCAACTTAGTGATACATTTTGGGATAGTACCTAAAGTTTAAAGCAGAAATTGGGGCACTTTTGAAATTTTCATTTTTGACCAATATCGACAGGTCCGGCCCTTAGGGATTTTCTCATATGCCACAAAACGGTTGAAGCTCCTGTTCAAAAATGATGCTCCTAAATCAACTTATGTCACCTAAGTGATACATTTTGGGATAGCACCTTAAGTTTAAAGCAGAAATTGGGGCACTTTTGAAATTTTCATTTTTGACCAAAATCGACAGGTCCGGGGCTTAGGGAATTTCTCATATGCCACAAAACGGTTGAAGCTTCTGTTCAAAAATGATGCTCCAAAATCAACTTCTGTCACCTTAGTGATACATTTTGGGATAGCACCTAAAGTTTAAAGCAGAAATTGGGGCACTTTTGAAATATTCATTTTTGACCAAAATCGACAGGTCCGGGGCTTAGGGAATTTCTCATATGCCACAAAACGGTTGAAGCTTCTGTTCAAAAATGATGCTCCAAAATCAACTTCTGCCACCTTAGTGATACATTTTGGGATAGCACCTAAAGTCTAAAGCAGAAATTGGGGCACTTTTGACATTTTCATTTTTGACCAGAATCGACAGGTCCGGGGCTTAGGGAATTTCTCATATGCCACAAAACGGTTGAAGCTCCTGTTCAAAAATGATGCTCCGAAATCAACTTCTGTCACCTTAGTGATACATTTTGGGATAGCACCTACAGTTTAAAGCAGAAAATGGGGCACTTTTGACATTTTTATTTTTGACCAAAATCGACAGGTCCGGGGCTTAGGGAATTTCTCATATGCCACAAAACGGTTGAAGCTCCTGTTCAAAAATGATGCTCCGAAATCAACTTCTGTCACCTTAGTGATACATTTTTGGATAGTACCTAAAGTTTAAAGCAGAAATTGGGGCACTTTTGAAATTTTCATTTTTGACCAAAATCGTCAGGTCCGGGGCTTAGGGAATCTCTCATATGCCACAAAACGGTTGAAGCTCCTGGTCAACAATGATGCTCCAAAATCAACTTCTGTCACCTTAGTGATACATTTTGGGATAGCACCTAAAGTTTAAAGCAGAAATTGGGGCACTTTTGAAATTTTAATTTTTGACCAAAATCGACAGGTCCGGGGCTTAGGGAATCTCTCATATGCCACAAAACGGTTGAAGCTCCTGTTCAACAATGATGCTCCAAAATCAACTTCTGTCACCTTAGTGATACATTTTGGGATAGCACCTACAGTTTAAAGCAGAAAATGGGGCACTTTTGAAATTTTCATTTTTGACCAATATCGACAGTTCCGGGCTTAGGGAATTTCTCATATGCCAAAAAATGGTTGAAGCTTCTGTTCAAAAATGATGCTCCGAAATCAACTTCTGTCAACTTAGTGATACATTTTGGGATAGTACCTAAAGTTTAAAGCAGAAATTGGGGCACTTTTGAATTTTTCATTTTTGACCAGAAATGACAGGTCCGGGGCTTAGGGAATTTCTCATATGCCACAAAACGGTTGAAGCTCCTGTTCAAAAATGATGCTCCGAAATCAACTTCTGTCACCTTAGAGATACATTTTGGGATAGTACCTAAAGTTTAAAGCAGAAATTGGGGCACTTTCAAAATTTTCATTTTTGACCAAAATCGACAGGTCCGGCCCTTAGGGATTTTCTCATATGCCACAAAACGGTTGAAGCTCCTGTTCAAAAATGATGCTCCAAAATCAACTTCTGTCACCTTAGTGATACATTTTGGGATAGCACCTACAGTTTAAAGCAGAAAATGGGGCACTTTTGACATTTTAATTTTTGACCAAAATCGACAGGTCCGGGGCTTAGGGAATTTCTCATATGCCACAAAACGGTTGAAGCTCCTGTTCAAAAATGATGCTCCGAAATCAACTTATGTCACCTTAGTGATACATTTTGGGATAGTACCTAAAGTTTAAAGCAGAAATTGGGGCACTTTTGAGATTTTCATTTTTGACCAAAATCGACAGGTCCGGGGCTTAGGGAATTTCTCATATGCCACAAAACGGTTGAAGCTCCTGTTCAAAAATGATGCTCCGAAATCAACTTCTGTCACCTTAGTGATACATTTTGGGATAGTACCTAAAGTTTAAAGCAGAAATTGGGGCACTTTTGAGATTTTCATTTTTGACCAAAATCGACAGGTCTGGTGCTTAGGGAATTTCTTATATGCCACAAAACAGTTGAAGCTCCTGTTCAAAAATGATGCTCCGAAATCAACTTCTGTCACCTTAGTGATACATTTTGGGATAGTACCTAAAGTTTAAAGCAGAAATTGGGGCACTTTTGAGATTTTCATTTTTGACCAAAATTGACAGGTCCGGGGCTTAGGGAATTTCTCATATGCCACAAAACGGTTGAAGCTCCTGTTCAAAAATGATGCTCCGAAATCAACTTCTGTCACCTTAGAGATACATTTTGGGATAGTACCTTAAGTTTAAAGCAGAAATTGGGGCACTTTTTAAATTTTCATTTTTGACCAAAATCGACAGGTCCGGGGCTTAGGGAATTTCTCATATGCCACAAAACGGTTGAAGCTTCTGTTCAAAAATGATGCTCCAAAATCAACTTCTGTCACCTTAGTGATACATTTTGGGATAGCACCTACAGTTTAAAGCAGAAAATGGGGCACTTTTGACATTTTCATTTTTGACCAGAATCGACAGGTCCGGGGCTTAGGGAATTTCTCATATGCCACAAAACGGTTGAAGCTCCTGTTCAAAAATGATGCTCCGAAATCAACTTCTGTCAACTTAGTGATACATTTTGGGATAGTACCTAAAGTTTAAAGCAGAAATTGGGGCACTTTTGAGATTTTCATTTTTGACCAAAATCGACAGGTCCGGGCCATAGGGAATTTCTCATATGCCACAAAACGGTTGAAGCGCCTGTTCAAAAATGATGCTCCTAAATCAACTTCTGTCACCTTAGTGATACATTTTGGGATAGTACCTTAAGTTTAAAGCAGAAATTGGGGCACTTTTGAAAATTTCATTTTTGACCAAAATCGACAGGTCCGGGGCTTAGGGAATTTCTCATATGCCACAAAACGGTTGAAGCTTCTGTTCAAAAATGATGCTCCTAAATCAACTTCTGTCACCTTAGTGATACATTTTGGGATAGTACCTTAAGTTTAAAGCAGAAATTGGGGCACTTTTGAAAATTTCATTTTTGACCAAAATCGACAGGTCCGGGGCTTAGGGAATTTCTCATATGCCACAAAACGGTTGAAGCTTCTGTTCAAAAATGATGCTCCAAAATCAACTTCTGCCACCTTAGTGATACATTTTGGGATAGCACCTAAAGTCTAAAGCAGAAATTGGGGCACTTTTGACATTTTCATTTTTGACCAGAATCGACAGGTCCGGGGCTTAGGGAATTTCTCATATGCCACAAAACGGTTGAAGCTCCTGTTCAAAAATGATGCTCCGAAATCAACTTCTGTCACCTTAGAGATACATTTTGGGATAGTACCTAAAGTTTAAAGCAGAAATTGGGGCACTTTCAAAATTTTCATTTTTGACCAAAATCGACAGGTCCGGGGCTTAGGGAATTTCTCATATGCCACAAAACGGTTGAAGCTTCTGTTCAAAAATGATGCTCCAAAATCAACTTCTGTCACCTTAGTGATACATTTTGGGATAGCACCTAAAGTTTAAAGCAGAAATTGGGGCACTTTTGAAATTTTCATTTTTGACCAAAATCGACAGGTCCGGGGCTTAGGGAATTTCTCATATGCCAAAAAACGGTTGAAGCTTCTGTTCAAAAATGATGCTCCAAAATCAACTTCTGTCACCTTAGTGATACATTTTGGGATAGCACCTAAAGTCTAAAGCAGAAATTGGGGCACTTTTGAGATTTTCATTTTTGACCAAAATCGACAGGTCTGGTGCTTAGGGAATTTCTTATATGCCACAAAACAGTTGAAGCTCCTGTTCAAAAATGATGCTCCGAAATCAACTTCTGTCACCTTAGTGATACATTTTGGGATAGTACCTAAAGTTTAAAGCAGAAATTGGGGCACTTTTGAGATTTTCATTTTTGACCAAAATTGACAGGTCCGGGGCTTAGGGAATTTCTCATATGCCACAAAACGGTTGAAGCTCCTGTTCAAAAATGATGCTCCGAAATCAACTTCTGTCAACTTAGTGATACATTTTGGGATAGTACCTAAAGTTTAAAGCAGAAATTGGGGCACTTTTGAGATTTTCATTTTTGACCAAAATCGACAGGTCCGGGCCATAGGGATTTTCTCATATGCCACAAAACGGTTGAAGCGCCTGTTCAAAAATGATGCTCCTAAATCAACTTCTGTCACCTTAGTGATACATTTTGGGATAGTACCTTAAGTTTAAAGCAGAAATTGGGGCACTTTTGAAAATTTCATTTTTGACCAAAATCGACAGGTCCGGGGCTTAGGGAATTTCTCATATGCCACAAAACGGTTGAAGCTTCTGTTCAAAAATGATGCTCCGAAATCAACTTCTATCACCTTAGTGATACATTTTGGGATAGTACCTAAAGTTTAAAGCAGAAATTGGGGCACTTTTGAAATTTTCATTTTTGACCAAAATCGACAGGTCCGGGGCTTAGGGAATTTCTCATATGCCACAAAACGGTTGAAGCTCCTGTTCAAAAATGATGCTCCTAAATCAACTTCTGTCACCTTAGTGATACATTTTGGGATAGTACCTTAAGTTTAAAGCAGAAATTGGGGCACTTTTGAAAATTTCATTTTTGACCAAAATCGACAGGTCCGGGGCTTAGGGAATTTCTCATATGCCACAAAACGGTTGAAGCTTCTGTTCAAAAATGATGCTCCAAAATCAACTTCTGCCACCTTAGTGATACATTTTGGGATAGCACCTAAAGTCTAAAGCAGAAATTGGGGCACTTTTGACATTTTAATTTTTGACCAGAATCGACAGGTCCGGGGCTTAGGGAATTTCTCATATGCCACAAAACGGTTGAAGCTCCTGTTCAAAAATGATGCTCCGAAATCAACTTCTGTCACCTTAGAGATACATTTTGGGATAGTACCTAAAGTTTAAAGCAGAAATTGGGGCACTTTCAAAATTTTCATTTTTGACCAAAATCGACAGGTCCGGGGCTTAGGGAATTTCTCATATGCCACAAAACGGTTGAAGCTTCTGTTCAAAAATGATGCTCCAAAATCAACTTCTGTCACCTTAGTGATACATTTTGGGATAGCACCTAAAGTTTAAAGCAGAAATTGGGGCACTTTTGAAATTTTCATTTTTGACCAAAATCGACAGGTCCGGGGCTTAGGGAATTTCTCATATGCCAAAAAACGGTTGAAGCTTCTGTTCAAAAATGATGCTCCAAAATCAACTTCTGTCACCTTAGTGATACATTTTGGGATAGCACCTAAAGTCTAAAGCAGAAATTGGGGCACTTTTGAAATTTTCATTTTTGACCAAAATCGACAGGTCCGGGGCTTAGGGAATTTCTCATATGCCACAAAACGGTTGAAGCTCCTGTTCAAAAATGATGCTCCGAAATCAACTTCTGTCACCTTAGTGATACATTTTGGGATAGTACCTAAAGTTTAAAGCAGAAATTGGGGCACTTTTGAGATTTTCATTTTTGACCAAAATCGACAGGTCTGGTGCTTAGGGAATTTCTTATATGCCACAAAACAGTTGAAGCTCCTGTTCAAAAATGATGCTCCGAAATCAACTTCTGTCACCTTAGTGATACATTTTGGGATAGTACCTAAAGTTTAAAGCAGAAATTGGGGCACTTTTGAGATTTTCATTTTTGACCAAAATTGACAGGTCCGGGGCTTAGGGAATTTCTCATATGCCACAAAACGGTTGAAGCTCCTGTTCAAAAATGATGCTCCGAAATCAACTTCTGTCACCTTAGAGATACATTTTGGGATAGTACCTTAAGTTTAAAGCAGAAATTGGGGCACTTTTTAAATTTTCATTTTCGACCAAAATCGACAGGTCCGGGGCTTAGGGAATTTCTCATATGCCACAAAACGGTTGAAGCTTCTGTTCAAAAATGATGCTCCAAAATCAACTTCTGTCACCTTAGTGATACATTTTGGGATAGCACCTACAGTTTAAAGCAGAAAATGGGGCACTTTTCAAATTTTCATTTTTGACCAATATCGACAGGTCCGGGGCTTAGGGAATTTCTCATATGCCAAAAAACGGTTGAAGCTTCTGTTCAAAAATGATGCTCCGAAATCAACTTCTGTCAACTTAGTGATACATTTTGGGATAGTACCTAAAGTTTAAAGCAGAAATTGGGGCACTTTTGAAATTTTAATTTTTGACCAAAATCGACAGGTCCGGGGCTTAGGGAATTTCTCATATGCCACAAAACGGTTGAAGCTTCTGTTCAAAAATGATGCTCCAAAATCAACGTCTGTCAACTTAGTGATACATTTTGGGATAGTACCTAAAGTTTAAAGCAGAAATTGGGGCACTTTTGAAAATTTCATTTTTGACCAAAATTGACAGGTCCGGGGCTTAGGGAATTTCTCATATGCCACAAAACGGTTGAAGCTCCTGTTCAAAAATGATGCTCCGAAATCAACTTCTGTCACCTTAGAGATACATTTTGGGATAGTACCTAAAGTTTAAAGCAGAAATTGGGGCACTTTCAAAATTTTCATTTTTGACCAAAATCGACAGGTCCGGGGCTTAGGGATTTTCTCATATGCCACAAAACGGTTGAAGCTCCTGTTCAAAAATGATGCTCCAAAATCAACTTCTGTCACCTTAGTGATACATTTTGGGATAGCACCTAAAGTTTAAAGCAGAAATTGGGGCACTTTTGAAATTTTCATTTTTGACCAAAATCGACAGGTCCGGGGCTTAGGGAATTTCTCATATGCCACAAAACGGTTGAAGCTTCTGTTCAAAAATGATGCTCCAAAATCAACTTCTGTCACCTTAGTGATACATTTTGGGATAGCACCTACAGTTTAAAGCAGAAAATGGGGCACTTTTGACATTTTCATTTTTGACCAGAATCGACAGGTCCGGGGCTTAGGGAATTTCTCATATGCCACAAAACGGTTGAAGCTCCTGTTCAAAAATGATGCTCCGAAATCAACTTCTGTCAACTTAGTGATACATTTTGTGATAGTACCTAAAGTTTAAAGCAGAAATTGGGGCACTTTTGAGATTTTCATTTTTGACCAAAATCGACAGGTCCGGGCAATAGGGATTTTCTCATATGCCACAAAACGGTTGAAGCTTCTGTTCAAAAATGATGCTCCGAAATCAACTTCTATCACCTTAGTGATACATTTTGGGATAGTACCTAAAGTTTAAAGCAGAAATTGGGGCACTTTTGAAATTTTCATTTTTGACCAAAATCGACAGGTCCGGGGCTTAGGGAATTTCTCATATGTCACAAAACGGTTGAAGCTTCTGTTAAAAAATGATGCTCCGAAATCAACTTCTGTCACCTTAGTGATACATTTTGGGACAGCACCTAAAGTTTAAAGCAGAAATTGGGGCACTTTTGAAATTTTCATTTTTGACCAAAATCGACAGGTCCGGGGCTTAGGGAATTTCTCATATGCCACAAAACGGTTGAAGCTCCTGTTCAAAAATGATGCTCCGAAATCAACTTATGTCACCTTAGTGATACATTTTGGGATAGTACCTTAAGTTTAAAGCAGAAATTGGGGCACTTTTTAAATTTTCATTTTCGACCAAAATCGACAGGTCCGGGGCTTAGGGAATTTCTCATATGCCACAAAACGGTTGAAGCTTCTGTTCAAAAATGATGCTCCAAAATCAACTTCTGTCACCTTAGTGATACATTTTGGGATAGCACCTACAGTTTAAAGCAGAAAATGGGGCACTTTTCAAATTTTCATTTTTGACCAATATCGACAGGTCCAGGGCTTAGGGAATTTCTCATATGCCAAAAAACGGTTGAAGCTTCTGTTCAAAAATGATGCTCCGAAATCAACTTCTGTCAACTTAGTGATACATTTTGGGATAGTACCTAAAGTTTAAAGCAGAAATTGGGGCACTTTTGAAATTTTCATTTTTGACCAAAATCGACAGGTCCGGGGCTTAGGGAATTTCTCATATGCCACAAAACGGTTGAAGCTTCTGTTCAAAAATGATGCTCCAAAATCAACTTCTGTCACCTTAGTGATACATTTTGGGATAGCACCTACAGTTTAAAGCAGAAAATGGGGCAATTTTGACATTTTCATTTTTGACCAGAATCGACAGGTCCGGGGCTTAGGGAATTTCTCATATGCCACAAAACGGTTGAAGCTCCTGTTCAAAAATGATGCTCCGAAATCAACTTCTGTCAACTTAGTGATACATTTTGTGATAGTACCTAAAGTTTAAAGCAGAAATTGGGGCACTTTTGAGATTTTCATTTTTGACCAAAATCGACAGGTCCGGGCAATAGGGATTTTCTCATATGCCACAAAACGGTTGAAGCTTCTGTTCAAAAATGATGCTCCGAAATCAACTTCTATCACCTTAGTGATACATTTTGGGATAGTACCTAAAGTTTAAAGCAGAAATTGGGGCACTTTTGAAATTTTCATTTTTGACCAAAATCGACAGGTCCGGGGCTTAGGGAATTTCTCATATGTCACAAAACGGTTGAAGCTTCTGTTAAAAAATGATGCTCCGAAATCAACTTCTGTCACCTTAGTGATACATTTTGGGACAGCACCTAAAGTTTAAAGCAGAAATTGGGGCACTTTTGAAATTTTCATTTTTGACCAAAATCGACAGGTCCGGGGCTTAGGGAATTTCTCATATGCCACAAAACGGTTGAAGCTCCTGTTCAAAAATGATGCTCCGAAATCAACTTATGTCACCTTAGTGATACATTTTGGGATAGTACCTTAAGTTTAAAGCAGAAATTGGGGCACTTTTTAAATTTTCATTTTCGACCAAAATCGACAGGTCCGGGGCTTAGGGAATTTCTAATATGCCACAAAACGGTTGAAGCTTCTGTTCAAAAATGATGCTCCAAAATCAACTTCTGTCACCTTAGTGATACATTTTGGGATAGCACCTACAGTTTAAAGCAGAAAATGGGGCACTTTTCAAATTTTCATTTTTGACCAATATCGACAGGTCCGGGGCTTAGGGAATTTCTCATATGCCAAAAAACGGTTGAAGCTTCTGTTCAAAAATGATGCTCCGAAATCAACTTCTGTCAACTTAGTGATACATTTTGGGATAGTACCTAAAGTTTAAAGCAGAAATTGGGGCACTTTTGAAATTTTAATTTTTGACCAAAATCGACAGGTCCGGGGCTTAGGGAATTTCTCATATGCCACAAAACGGTTGAAGCTTCTGTTCAAAAATGATGCTCCAAAATCAACGTCTGTCAACTTAGTGATACATTTTGGGATAGTACCTAAAGTTTAAAGCAGAAATTGGGGCACTTTTGAAAATTTCATTTTTGACCAAAATCGACAGGTCCGGGGCTTAGGGAATTTCTTATATGCCACAAAACGGTTGAAGCTCCTGTTCAAAAATGATGCTCCGAAATCAACTTCTGTCACCTTAGAGATACATTTTGGGATAGTACCTAAAGTTTAAAGCAGAAATTGGGGCACTTTCAAAATTTTCATTTTTGACCAAAATCGACAGGTCCGGGGCTTAGGGATTTTCTCATATGCCACAAAACGGTTGAAGCTCCTGTTCAAAAATGATGCTCCAAAATCAACTTCTGTCACCTTAGTGATACATTTTGGGATAGCACCTAAAGTTTAAAGCAGAAATTGGGGCACTTTTGAAATTTTCATTTTTGACCAAAATCGACAGGTCCGGGGCTTAGGGAATTTCTCATATGCCACAAAACGGTTGAAGCTTCTGTTCAAAAATGATGCTCCAAAATCAACTTCTGTCACCTTAGTGATACATTTTGGGATAGCACCTACAGTTTAAAGCAGAAAATGGGGCACTTTTGACATTTTCATTTTTGACCAGAATCGACAGGTCCGGGGCTTAGGGAATTTCTCATATGCCACAAAACGGTTGAAGCTCCTGTTCAAAAATGATGCTCCGAAATCAACTTCTGTCAACTTAGTGATACATTTTGTGATAGTACCTAAAGTTTAAAGCAGAAATTGGGGCACTTTTGAGATTTTCATTTTTGACCAAAATCGACAGGTCCGGGCAATAGGGATTTTCTCATATGCCACAAAACGGTTGAAGCTTCTGTTCAAAAATGATGCTCCGAAATCAACTTCTATCACCTTAGTGATACATTTTGGGATAGTACCTAAAGTTTAAAGCAGAAATTGGGGCACTTTTGAAATTTTCATTTTTGACCAAAATCGACAGGTCCGGGGCTTAGGGAATTTCTCATATGTCACAAAACGGTTGAAGCTTCTGTTAAAAAATGATGCTCCGAAATCAACTTCTGTCACCTTAGTGATACATTTTGGGACAGCACCTAAAGTTTAAAGCAGAAATTGGGGCACTTTTGAAATTTTCATTTTTGACCAAAATCGACAGGTCCGGGGCTTAGGGAATTTCTCATATGCCACAAAACGGTTGAAGCTCCTGTTCAAAAATGATGCTCCGAAATCAACTTATGTCACCTTAGTGATACATTTTGGGATAGTACCTAAAGTTTAAAGCAGAAATTGGGGCACTTTTGAGATTTTCATTTTTGACCAAAATCGACAGGTCCGGTGCTTAGGGAATTTCTTATATGCCACAAAACAGTTGAAGCTCCTGTTCAAAAATGATGCTCCGAAATCAACTTCTGTCACCTTAGTGATACATTTTGGGATAGTACCTAAAGTTTAAAGCAGAAATTGGGGCACTTTTGAGATTTTCATTTTTGACCAAAATTGACAGGTCCGGGGCTTAGGGAATTTCTCATATGCCACAAAACGGTTGAAGCTCCTGTTCAAAAATGATGCTCCGAAATCAACTTCTGTCACCTTAGAGATACATTTTGGGATAGTACCTTAAGTTTAAAGCAGAAATTGGGGCACTTTTTAAATTTTCATTTTTGACCAAAATCGACAGGTCCGGGGCTTAGGGAATTTCTCATATGCCACAAAACGGTTGAAGCTTCTGTTCAAAAATGATGCTCCAAAATCAACTTCTGTCACCTTAGTGATACATTTTGGGATAGCACCTACAGTTTAAAGCAGAAAATGGGGCACTTTTCAAATTTTCATTTTTGACCAATATCGACAGGTCCGGGGCTTAGGGAATTTCTCATATGCCAAAAAACGGTTGAAGCTTCTGTTCAAAAATGATGCTCCGAAATCAACTTCTGTCAACTTAGTGATACATTTTGGGACAGTACCTAAAGTTTAAAGCAGAAATTGGGGCACTTTTGAAATTTAAATTTTTGACCAAAATCGACAGGTCCGGGCCTTAGGGATTTTCTCATATGCCACAAAACGGTTGAAGCTCCTGTTCAAAAATGATGCTCCTAAATCAACTTCTGTCACCTTAGTGATACATTTTGGGATAGCACCTAAAGTCTAAAGCAGAAATTGGGGCACTTTTGAAATTTTCATTTTTGACCAAAATCGACAGGTCCGGGTCTTAGGGAATTTCTCATATGCCACAAAACGGTTGAAGCTCCTGTTCAAAAATGATGCTCCGAAATCAACTTCTGTCACCTTAGAGATACATTTTGGGATAGTACCTAAAGTTTAAAGCAGAAATTGGGGCACTTTCAAAATTTTCATTTTTGACCAAAATCGACAGGTCCGGGGCTTAGGGATTTTCTCATATGCCACAAAACGGTTGAAGCTCCTGTTCAAAAATGATGCTCCAAAATCAACTTCTGTCACCTTAGTGATACATTTTGGGATAGCACCTAAAGTTTAAAGCAGAAATTGGGGCACTTTTGAAATTTTCATTTTTGACCAAAATCGACAGGTCCGGGGCTTAGGGAATTTCTCATATGCCACAAAACGGTTGAAGCTTCTGTTCAAAAATGATGCTCCAAAATCAACTTCTGTCACCTTAGTGATACATTTTGGGATAGCACCTACAGTTTAAAGCAGAAAATGGGGCACTTTTGAAATTTTCATTTTTGACCAAAATCGACAGGTCCGGGGCTTAGGGAATTTCTCATATGCCACAAAACGGTTGAAGCTCCTGTTCAAAAATGATGCTCCGAAATCAACTTCTGTCAACTTAGTGATACATTTTGTGATAGTACCTAAAGTTTAAAGCAGAAATTGGGGCACTTTTGAGATTTTCATTTTTGACCAAAATCGACAGGTCCGGGCAATAGGGATTTTCTCATATGCCACAAAACGGTTGAAGCTTCTGTTCAAAAATGATGCTCCGAAATCAACTTCTATCACCTTAGTGATACATTTTGGGATAGTACCTAAAGTTTAAAGCAGAAATTGGGGCACTTTTGAAATTTTCATTTTTGACCAAAATCGACAGGTCCGGGGCTTAGGGAATTTCTCATATGTCACAAAACGGTTGAAGCTTCTGTTAAAAAATGATGCTCCGAAATCAACTTCTGTCACCTTAGTGATACATTTTGGGACAGCACCTAAAGTTTAAAGCAGAAATTGGGGCACTTTTGAAATTTTCATTTTTGACCAAAATCGACAGGTCGGGGCTTAGGGAATTTCTCATATGCCACAAAACGGTTGAAGCTCCTGTTCAAAAATGATGCTCCGAAATCAACTTATGTCACCTTAGTGATACATTTTGGGATAGTACCTTAAGTTTAAAGCAGAAATTGGGGCACTTTTTAAATTTTCATTTTCGACCAAAATCGACAGGTCCGGGGCTTAGGGAATTTCTCATATGCCACAAAACGGTTGAAGCTTCTGTTCAAAAATGATGCTCCAAAATCAACTTCTGTCACCTTAGTGATACATTTTGGGATAGCACCTACAGTTTAAAGCAGAAAATGGGGCACTTTTCAAATTTTCATTTTTGACCAATATCGACAGGTCCGGGGCTTAGGAAATTTCTCATATGCCAAAAAACGGTTGAAGCTTCTGTTCAAAAATGATGCTCCGAAATCAACTTCTGTCAACTTAGTGATACATTTTGGGATAGTACCTAAAGTTTAAAGCAGAAATTGGGGCACTTTTGAAATTTTAATTTTTGACCAAAATCGACAGGTCCGGGGCTTAGGGAATTTCTCATATGCCACAAAACGGTTGAAGCTTCTGTTCAAAAATGATGCTCCAAAATCAACGTCTGTCAACTTAGTGATACATTTTGGGATAGTACCTAAAGTTTAAAGCAGAAATTGGGGCACTTTTGAAATTTTAATTTTTGACCAAAATCGACAGGTCCGGGGCTTAGGGAATTTCTCATATGCCACAAAACGGTTGAAGCTTCTGTTCAAAAATGATGCTCCAAAATCAACGTCTGTCAACTTAGTGATACATTTTGGGATAGTACCTAAAGTTTAAAGCAGAAATTGGGGCACTTTTGAAATTTTAATTTTTGACCAAAATCGACAGGTCCGGGGCTTAGGGAATTTCTCATATGCCACAAAACGGTTGAAGCTTCTGTTCAAAAATGATGCTCCAAAATCAACGTCTGTCAACTTAGTGATACATTTTGGGATAGTACCTAAAGTTTAAAGCAGAAATTGGGGCACTTTTGAAAATTTCATTTTTGACCAAAATCGACAGGTCCGGGGCTTAGGGAATTTCTCATATGCCACAAAACGGTTGAAGCTCCTGTTCAAAAATGATGCTCCGAAATCAACTTCTGTCACCTTAGAGATACATTTTGGGATAGTACCTAAAGTTTAAAGCAGAAATTGGGGCACTTTCAAAATTTTCATTTTTGACCAAAATCGACAGGTCCGGGGCTTAGGGATTTTCTCATATGCCACAAAACGGTTGAAGCTCCTGTTCAAAAATGATGCTCCAAAATCAACTTCTGTCACCTTAGTGATACATTTTGGGATAGCACCTAAAGTTTAAAGCAGAAATTGGGGCACTTTTGAAATTTTCATTTTTGACCAAAATCGACAGTTCCGGGGCTTAGGGAATTTCTCATATGCCACAAAACGGTTGAAGCTTCTGTTCAAAAATGATGCTCCAAAATCAACTTCTGTCACCTTAGTGATACATTTTGGGATAGCACCTACAGTTTAAAGCAGAAAATGGGGCACTTTTGACATTTTCATTTTTGACCAGAATCGACAGGTCCGGGGCTTAGGGAATTTCTCATATGCCACAAAACGGTTGAAGCTCCTGTTCAAAAATGATGCTCCGAAATCAACTTCTGTCAACTTAGTGATACATTTTGTGATAGTACCTAAAGTTTAAAGCAGAAATTGGGGCACTTTTGAGATTTTCATTTTTGACCAAAATCGACAGGTCCGGGCAATAGGGATTTTCTCATATGCCACAAAACGGTTGAAGCTTCTGTTCAAAAATGATGCTCCGAAATCAACTTCTATCACCTTAGTGATACATTTTGGGATAGTACCTAAAGTTTAAAGCAGAAATTGGGGCACTTTTGAAATTTTCATTTTTGACCAAAATCGACAGGTCCGGGGCTTAGGGAATTTCTCATATGTCACAAAACGGTTGAAGCTTCTGTTAAAAAATGATGCTCCGAAATCAACTTCTGTCACCTTAGTGATACATTTTGGGACAGCACCTAAAGTTTAAAGCAGAAATTGGGGCACTTTTGAAATTTTCATTTTTGACCAAAATCGACAGGTCCGGGGCTTAGGGAATTTCTCATATGCCACAAAACGGTTGAAGCTCCTGTTCAAAAATGATGCTCCGAAATCAACTTATGTCACCTTAGTGATACATTTTGGGATAGTACCTAAAGTTTAAAGCAGAAATTGGGGCACTTTTGAGATTTTCATTTTTGACCAAAATCGACAGGTCCGGTGCTTAGGGAATTTCTTATATGCCACAAAACAGTTGAAGCTCCTGTTCAAAAATGATGCTCCGAAATCAACTTCTGTCACCTTAGTGATACATTTTGGGATAGTACCTAAAGTTTAAAGCAGAAATTGGGGCACTTTTGAGATTTTCATTTTTGACCAAAATTGACAGGTCCGGGGCTTAGGGAATTTCTCATATGCCACAAAACGGTTGAAGCTCCTGTTCAAAAATGATGCTCCGAAATCAACTTCTGTCACCTTAGAGATACATTTTGGGATAGTACCTTAAGTTTAAAGCAGAAATTGGGGCACTTTTTAAATTTTCATTTTTGACCAAAATCGACAGGTCCGGGGCTTAGGGAATTTCTCATATGCCACAAAACGGTTGAAGCTTCTGTTCAAAAATGATGCTCCAAAATCAACTTCTGTCACCTTAGTGATACATTTTGGGATAGCACCTACAGTTTAAAGCAGAAAATGGGGCACTTTTCAAATTTTCATTTTTGACCAATATCGACAGGTCCGGGGCTTAGGGAATTTCTCATATGCCAAAAAACGGTTGAAGCTTCTGTTCAAAAATGATGCTCCAAAATCAACTTCTGTCACCTTAGTGATACATTTTGGGATAGCACCTACAGTTTAAAGCAGAAAATGGGGCACTTTTGACATTTTCATTTTTGACCAGAATCGACAGGTCCGGGGCTTAGGGAATTTCTCATATGCCACAAAACGGTTGAAGCTCCTGTTCAAAAATGATGCTCCGAAATCAACTTCTGTCAACTTAGTGATACATTTTGGGATAGTACCTAAAGTTTAAAGCAGAAATTGGGGCACTTTTGAGATTTTCGATTTTGACCAAAATCGACAGGTCCGGGCCATAGGGATTTTCTCATATGCCACAAAACGGTTGAAGCGCCTGTTCAAAAATGATGCTCCTAAATCAACTTCTGTCACCTTAGTGATACATTTTGGGATAGTACCTTAAGTTTAAAGCAGAAATTGGGGCACTTTTGAAAATTTCATTTTTGACCAAAATCGACAGGTCCGGGGCTTAGGGAATTTCTCATATGCCACAAAACGGTTGAAGCTTCTGTTCAAAAATGATGCTCCGAAATCAACTTCTGTCAACTTAGTGATACATTTTGGGATAGTACCTAAAGTTTAAAGCAGAAATTGGGGCACTTTTGAAATTTTAATTTTTGACCAAAATCGACAGGTCCGGGCCTTAGGGATTTTCTCATATGCCACAAAACGGTTGAAGCTCCTGTTCAAAAATGATGCTCCTAAATCAACTTCTGTCACCTTAGTGATACATTTTGGGATAGTACCTTAAGTTTAAAGCAGAAATTGGGGCACTTTTGAAAATTTCATTTTTGACCAAAATCGACAGGTCCGGGGCTTAGGGAATTTCTCATATGCCACAAAACGGTTGAAGCTTCTGTTCAAAAATGATGCTCCAAAATCAACTTCTGCCACCTTAGTGATACATTTTGGGATAGCACCTAAAGTCTAAAGCAGAAATTGGGGCACTTTTGACATTTTAATTTTTGACCAGAATCGACAGGTCCGGGGCTTAGGGAATTTCTCATATGCCACAAAACGGTTGAAGCTCCTGTTCAAAAATGATGCTCCGAAATCAACTTCTGTCACCTTAGAGATACATTTTGGGATAGTACCTAAAGTTTAAAGCAGAAATTGGGGCACTTTCAAAATTTTCATTTTTGACCAAAATCGACAGGTCCGGGGCTTAGGGAATTTCTCATATGCCACAAAACGGTTGAAGCTTCTGTTCAAAAATGATGCTCCAAAATCAACTTCTGTCACCTTAGTGATACATTTTGGGATAGCACCTAAAGTTTAAAGCAGAAATTGGGGCACTTTTGAAATTTTCATTTTTGACCAAAATCGACAGGTCCGGGGCTTAGGGAATTTCTCATATGCCAAAAAACGGTTGAAGCTTCTGTTCAAAAATGATGCTCCAAAATCAACTTCTGTCACCTTAGTGATACATTTTGGGATAGCACCTAAAGTCTAAAGCAGAAATTGGGGCACTTTTGAAATTTTCATTTTTGACCAAAATCGACAGGTCCGGGGCTTAGGGAATTTCTCATATGCCACAAAACGGTTGAAGCTCCTGTTCAAAAATGATGCTCCGAAATCAACTTCTGTCACCTTAGTGATACATTTTGGGATAGTACCTAAAGTTTAAAGCAGAAATTGGGGCACTTTTGAGATTTTCATTTTTGACCAAAATCGACAGGTCTGGTGCTTAGGGAATTTCTTATATGCCACAAAACAGTTGAAGCTCCTGTTCAAAAATGATGCTCCGAAATCAACTTCTGTCACCTTAGTGATACATTTTGGGATAGTACCTGTAGTTTAAAGCAGAAATTGGGGCACTTTTGAGATTTTCATTTTTGACCAACATCGACAGGTCCGGGGCTTAGGGAATTTCTCATATGCCACAAAACGGTTGAAGCTTCTGTTCAAAAATGATGCTCCGAAATCAACTTCTGTCAACTTAGTGATACATTTTGGGATAGTACCTAAAGTTTAAAGCAGAAATTGGGGCACTTTTGAGATTTTCATTTTTGACCAAAATCGACAGGTCCGGGCCATAGGGATTTTCTCATATGCCACAAAACGGTTGAAGCTCCTGTTCAAAAATGATGCTCCGAAAACAACTTCTGTCACCTTAGTGATACATTTTGGGATAGTACCTAAAGTTTAAAGCAGAAATTGGGGCACTTTTGAGATTTTCATTTTTGACCAAAATCGACAGGCTCGGGGCTTAGGGAATTTCTCATATGCCACAAAACGGTTGAAGCTCCTGTTCAAAAATGATGCTCCGAAATCAACTTCTGTCACCTTAGAGATACATTTTGGGATAGTACCTAAAGTTTAAAGCAGAAATTGGGGCACTTTCAAAATTTTCATTTTTGACCAAAATCGACAGGTCCGGGCCTTAGGGATTTTCTCATATGCCACAAAACGGTTGAAGCTCCTGTTCAAAAATGATGCTCCTAAATCAACTTCTGTCAACTTAGTGATACATTTTGGGATAGTACCTAAAGTTTAAAGCAGAAATTGGGGCACTTTTGAAATTTTCATTTTTGACCAAAATCGACAGGTCCGGGCCTTATGGATTTTCTCATATGCCACAAAACGGTTGAAGCTCCTGTTCAAAAATGATGCTCCGAAATCAACTTCTGTCACCTTAGTGATACATTTTGGGATAGTACCTAAAGTTTAAAGCAGAAATTGGGGCACTTTTGAGATTTTCATTTTTGACCAAAATTGACAGGTTCGGGGCTTAGGGAATTTCTCATATGCCACAAAACGGTTGAAGCTCCTGTTCAAAAATGATGCTCCGAAATCAACTTCTGTCACCTTAAAGATACATTTTGGGATAGTACCTAAAGTTTAAAGCAGAAATTGGGGCACTTTCAAAATTTTCATTTTTGACCAAAATCGACAGGTCCGGGCCTTAGGGATTTTCTCATATGCCACAAAACGGTTGAAGCTTCTGTTCAAAAATGATGCTCCGAAATCAGCTTCTGTCACCTTAGTTATACATTTTGGGACAGCACCTAAAGTTTAAAGCAGAAATTGGGGCACTTTTGAAATTTTCATTTTTGACCAAAATCGACAGGTCCGGGGCTTAGGGAATTTCTCATATGCCACAAAATGGTTGAAGCTTCTGTTCAAAAATGATGCTCCAAAATCAACTTCTGTCACCTTAGTGATACATTTTGGGATAGCACCTACAGTTTAAAGCAGAAAATGGGGCACTTTTGAAATTTTCATTTTTGACCAATATCGACAGGTCCGGGGCTTAGGGAATTTCTCATATGCCACAAAACGGTTGAAGCTCCTGTTCAAAAATGATGCTCCGAAATCAACTTCTGTCACCTTAAAGATACATTTTGGGATAGTACCTAAAGTTTAAAGCAGAAATTGGGGCACTTTCAAAATTTTCATTTTTGACCAAAATCGACAGGTCCGGGCCTTAGGGATTTTCTCATATGCCACAAAACGGTTGAAGCTTCTGTTCAAAAATGATGCTCCGAAATCAACTTCTGTCAACTTAGTGATACATTTTGGGATAGTACCTAAAGTTTAAAGCAGAAATTGGGGCACTTTTGAGATTTTCATTTTTGACCAAAATCGACAGGTCCGGGGCTTAGGGAATTTCTCATATGCCACAAAACGGTTGAAGCTTCTGTTCAAAAATGATGCTCCGAAATCAACTTCTGTCATCTTAGTGATACATTTTGGGACAGCACCTAAAGTTTAAAGCAGAAATTGGGGCACTTTTGAAATTTTCATTTTTGACCAAAATCGACAGGTCCGGGGCTTAGGGAATTTCTCATATGCCACAAAACGGTTGAAGCTTCTGTTCAAAAATCATGCTCCAAAATCAACTTCTGTCACCTTAGTGATACATTTTGGGACAGCACCTAAAGTCTAAAGCAGAAATTGGGGCACTTTTGAAATTTTCATTTTTGACCAAAATCGACAGGTCCGGCCGGGGCTTAGGGAATTTCTCATATGCCACAAAACGGTTGAAGCTTCTGTTCAAAAATCATGCTCCGAAATCAACTTCTGTCAACTTAGTGATACATTTTGGGATAGTACCTAAAGTTTAAAGCAGAAATTGGGGCACTTTTGAGATTTTCATTTTTGACCAAAATCGACAGGTCTGGTGCTTAGGGAATTTCTTATATGCCACAAAACAGTTGAAGCTCCTGTTCAAAAATGATGCTCCGAAATCAACTTCTGTCACCTTAGTGATACATTTTGGGATAGTACCTAAAGTTTAAAGCAGAAATTGGGGCACTTTTGAGATTTTCATTTTTGACCAAAATTGACAGGTCCGGGGCTTAGGGAATTTCTCATATGCCACAAAACGGTTGAAGCTCCTGTTCAAAAATGATGCTCCGAAATCAACTTCTGTCACCTTAGAGATACATTTTGGGATAGTACCTTAAGTTTAAAGCAGAAATTGGGGCACTTTTTAAATTTTCATTTTCGACCAAAATCGACAGGTCCGGGGCTTAGGGAATTTCTCATATGCCACAAAACGGTTGAAGCTTCTGTTCAAAAATGATGCTCCAAAATCAACTTCTGTCACCTTAGTGATACATTTTGGGATAGCACCTACAGTTTAAAGCAGAAAATGGGGCACTTTTCAAATTTTCATTTTTGACCAATATCGACAGGTCCGGGGCTTAGGGAATTTCTCATATGCCAAAAAACGGTTGAAGCTTCTGTTCAAAAATGATGCTCCGAAATCAACTTCTGTCAACTTAGTGATACATTTTGGGATAGTACCTAAAGTTTAAAGCAGAAATTGGGGCACTTTTGAAATTTTAATTTTTGACCAAAATCGACAGGTCCGGGGCTTAGGGAATTTCTCATATGCCACAAAACGGTTGAAGCTTCTGTTCAAAAATGATGCTCCAAAATCAACGTCTGTCAACTTAGTGATACATTTTGGGATAGTACCTAAAGTTTAAAGCAGAAATTGGGGCACTTTTGAAAATTTCATTTTTGACCAAAATTGACAGGTCCGGGGCTTAGGGAATTTCTCATATGCCACAAAACGGTTGAAGCTCCTGTTCAAAAATGATGCTCCGAAATCAACTTCTGTCACCTTAGAGATACATTTTGGGATAGTACCTAAAGTTTAAAGCAGAAATTGGGGCACTTTCAAAATTTTCATTTTTGACCAAAATCGACAGGTCCGGGGCTTAGGGATTTTCTCATATGCCACAAAACGGTTGAAGCTCCTGTTCAAAAATGATGCTCCAAAATCAACTTCTGTCACCTTAGTGATACATTTTGGGATAGCACCTAAAGTTTAAAGCAGAAATTGGGGCACTTTTGAAATTTTCATTTTTGACCAAAATCGACAGGTCCGGGGCTTAGGGAATTTCTCATATGCCACAAAACGGTTGAAGCTTCTGTTCAAAAATGATGCTCCAAAATCAACTTCTGTCACCTTAGTGATACATTTTGGGATAGCACCTACAGTTTAAAGCAGAAAATGGGGCACTTTTGACATTTTCATTTTTGACCAGAATCGACAGGTCCGGGGCTTAGGGAATTTCTCATATGCCACAAAACGGTTGAAGCTCCTGTTCAAAAATGATGCTCCGAAATCAACTTCTGTCAACTTAGTGATACATTTTGTGATAGTACCTAAAGTTTAAAGCAGAAATTGGGGCACTTTTGAGATTTTCATTTTTGACCAAAATCGACAGGTCCGGGCAATAGGGATTTTCTCATATGCCACAAAACGGTTGAAGCTTCTGTTCAAAAATGATGCTCCGAAATCAACTTCTATCACCTTAGTGATACATTTTGGGATAGTACCTAAAGTTTAAAGCAGAAATTGGGGCACTTTTGAAATTTTCATTTTTGACCAAAATCGACAGGTCCGGGGCTTAGGGAATTTCTCATATGTCACAAAACGGTTGAAGCTTCTGTTAAAAAATGATGCTCCGAAATCAACTTCTGTCACCTTAGTGATACATTTTGGGACAGCACCTAAAGTTTAAAGCAGAAATTGGGGCACTTTTGAAATTTTCATTTTTGACCAAAATCGACAGGTCCGGGGCTTAGGGAATTTTCTCATATGCCACAAAACGGTTGAAGCTCCTGTTCAAAAATGATGCTCCGAAATCAACTTATGTCACCTTAGTGATACATTTTGGGATAGTACCTTAAGTTTAAAGCAGAAATTGGGGCACTTTTTAAATTTTCATTTTCGACCAAAATCGACAGGTCCGGGGCTTAGGGAATTTCTCATATGCCACAAAACGGTTGAAGCTTCTGTTCAAAAATGATGCTCCAAAATCAACTTCTGTCACCTTAGTGATACATTTTGGGATAGCACCTACAGTTTAAAGCAGAAAATGGGGCACTTTTCAAATTTTCATTTTTGACCAATATCGACAGGTCCGGGGCTTAGGGAATTTCTCATATGCCAAAAAACGGTTGAAGCTTCTGTTCAAAAATGATGCTCCGAAATCAACTTCTGTCAACTTAGTGATACATTTTGGGATAGTACCTAAAGTTTAAAGCAGAAATTGGGGCACTTTTGAAATTTTCATTTTTGACCAAAATCGACAGGTCCGGGGCTTAGGGAATTTCTCATATGCCACAAAACGGTTGAAGCTTCTGTTCAAAAATGATGCTCCAAAATCAACTTCTGTCACCTTAGTGATACATTTTGGGATAGCACCTACAGTTTAAAGCAGAAAATGGGGCACTTTTGACATTTTCATTTTTGACCAGAATCGACAGGTCCGGGGCTTAGGGAATTTCTCATATGCCACAAAACGGTTGAAGCTCCTGTTCAAAAATGATGCTCCGAAATCAACTTCTGTCAACTTAGTGATACATTTTGTGATAGTACCTAAAGTTTAAAGCAGAAATTGGGGCACTTTTGAGATTTTCATTTTTGACCAAAATCGACAGGTCCGGGCAATAGGGATTTTCTCATATGCCACAAAACGGTTGAAGCTTCTGTTCAAAAATGATGCTCCGAAATCAACTTCTATCACCTTAGTGATACATTTTGGGATAGTACCTAAAGTTTAAAGCAGAAATTGGGGCACTTTTGAAATTTTCATTTTTGACCAAAATCGACAGGTCCGGGGCTTAGGGAATTTCTCATATGTCACAAAACGGTTGAAGCTTCTGTTAAAAAATGATGCTCCGAAATCAACTTCTGTCACCTTAGTGATACATTTTGGGACAGCACCTAAAGTTTAAAGCAGAAATTGGGGCACTTTTGAAATTTTCATTTTTGACCAAAATCGACAGGTCCGGGGCTTAGGGAATTTCTCATATGCCACAAAACGGTTGAAGCTCCTGTTCAAAAATGATGCTCCGAAATCAACTTATGTCACCTTAGTGATACATTTTGGGATAGTACCTTAAGTTTAAAGCAGAAATTGGGGCACTTTTTAAATTTTCATTTTCGACCAAAATCGACAGGTCCGGGGCTTAGGGAATTTCTCATATGCCACAAAACGGTTGAAGCTTCTGTTCAAAAATGATGCTCCAAAATCAACTTCTGTCACCTTAGTGATACATTTTGGGATAGCACCTACAGTTTAAAGCAGAAAATGGGGCACTTTTCAAATTTTCATTTTTGACCAATATCGACAGGTCCGGGGCTTAGGGAATTTCTCATATGCCAAAAAACGGTTGAAGCTTCTGTTCAAAAATGATGCTCCGAAATCAACTTCTGTCAACTTAGTGATACATTTTGGGATAGTACCTAAAGTTTAAAGCAGAAATTGGGGCACTTTTGAAATTTTAATTTTTGACCAAAATCGACAGGTCCGGGGCTTAGGGAATTTCTCATATGCCACAAAACGGTTGAAGCTTCTGTTCAAAAATGATGCTCCAAAATCAACGTCTGTCAACTTAGTGATACATTTTGGGATAGTACCTAAAGTTTAAAGCAGAAATTGGGGCACTTTTGAAAATTTCATTTTTGACCAAAATCGACAGGTCCGGGGCTTAGGGAATTTCTTATATGCCACAAAACGGTTAAAGCTCCTGTTCAAAAATGATGCTCCGAAATCAACTTCTGTCACCTTAGAGATACATTTTGGGATAGTACCTAAAGTTTAAAGCAGAAATTGGGGCACTTTCAAAATTTTCATTTTTGACCAAAATCGACAGGTCCGGGGCTTAGGGATTTTCTCATATGCCACAAAACGGTTGAAGCTCCTGTTCAAAAATGATGCTCCAAAATCAACTTCTGTCACCTTAGTGATACATTTTGGGATAGCACCTAAAGTTTAAAGCAGAAATTGGGGCACTTTTGAAATTTTCATTTTTGACCAAAATCGACAGGTCCGGGGCTTAGGGAATTTCTCATATGCCACAAAACGGTTGAAGCTCCTGTTCAAAAATGATGCTCCGAAATCAACTTCTGTCACCTTAGAGATACATTTTGGGATAGTACCTAAAGTTTAAAGCAGAAATTGGGGCACTTTTGAAATTTTCATTTTTGACCAAAATCGACAGGTCCGGGGCTTAGGGAATTTCTCATATGCCACAAAACGGTTGAAGCTTCTGTTCAAAAATGATGCTCCAAAATCAACTACTGTCACCTTAGTGATACATTTTGGGATAGTACCTAAAGTTTAAAGCAGAAATTGGGGCACTTTTGAGATTTTCATTTTTGACCAATATCGACAGGTCCGGGGCTTAGGGAATTTCTCATATGCCACAAAACGGTTGAAGCTTCTGTTCAAAAATGATGCTCCGAAATCAACTTCTGTCAACTTAGTGATACATTTTGGGATAGTACCTAAAGTTTAAAGCAGAAATTGGGGCACTTTTGAGATTTTCATTTTTGACCAAAATCGACAGGTCCGGGCCATAGAGATTTTCTCATATGCCACAAAACGGTTGAAGCGCCTGTTCAACAATTATGCTCCGAAATCAGCTTCTGTCACCTTAGTTATACATTTTGGGACAGCACCTAAAGTTTAAAGCAGAAATTGGGGCACTTTTGAAATTTTCATTTTTGACCAAAATCGACAGGTCCGGGGCTTAGGGAATTTCTCATATGCCACAAAACGGTTGAAGCTTCTGTTCAAAAATGATGCTCCGAAATCAACTTCTGTCAACTTAGTGATACATTTTGGGATAGTACCTAAAGTTTAAAGCAGAAATTGGGGCACTTTGGAGATTTTCATTTTTGACCAAAATCGACAGGTCCGGGGCTTATGGAATTTCTCATATGCCACAAAACGGTTGAAGCTTCTGTTCAAAAATGATGCTCCGAAATCAACTTCTGTCATCTTAGTGATACATTTTGGGACAGCACCTAAAGTTTAAAGCAGAAATTGGGGCACTTTTGAAATTTTCATTTTTGACCAAAATCGACAGGTCCGGGGCTTAGGGAATTTCTCATATGCCAAAAAACGGTTGAAGCTTCTGTTCAAAAATGATGCTCCGAAATCAACTTCTGTCAACTTAGTGATACATTTTGGGATAGTACCTAAATTTTAAAGCAGAAATTGGGGCACTTTTGAAATTTTCATTTTTTGACCAAAATCGACAGGTCCGGGGCTTAGGGAATTTCTCATATGCCACAAAACGGTTGAAGCTCCTGTTCAAAAATGATGCTCCGAAAACAACTTCTGTCACCTTAGTGATACATTTTGGGATAGTACCTAAAGTTTAAAGCAGAAATTGGGGCACTTTCAAAATTTTCATTTTTAACCAAAATCGACAGGTCCGGGGCTTAGGGAATTTCTCATATGCCACAAAACGGTTGAAGCTTCTGTTCAAAGATGATGCTCCAAAATCAACTTCTGTCACCTTAGTGATACATTTTGGGATAGCACCTAAAGTTTAAAGCAGATATTGGGGCACTTTTGAAATTTTCATTTTTGACCAAAATCGACAGGTCCGGGGCTTAGGGAATTTCTCATATGCCACAAAACGGTTGAAGCTTCTGTTCAAAAATGATGCTCCAAAATCAACTTCTGTCACCTTAGTGATACATTTTGGGATAGTACCTAAAGTTTAAAGCAGAAATTGGGGCACTTTTGAGATTTTCATTTTTGACCAAAATCGACAGGCTCGGGGCTTAGGGAATTTCTCATATGCCACAAAACGGTTGAAGCTCCTGTTCAAAAATGATGCTCCGAAATCAACTTCTGTCACCTTAGAGATACATTTTGGGATAGTACCTAAAGTTTAAAGCAGAAATTGGGGCACTTTCAAAATTTTCATTTTTGACCAAAATCGACAGGTCCGGGCCTTAGGGATTTTCTCATATGCCACAAAACGGTTGAAGCTCCTGTTCAAAAATGATGCTCCTAAATCAACTTCTGTCAACTTAGTGATACATTTTGGGATAGTACCTAAAGTTTAAAGCAGAAATTGGGGCACTTTTGAAATTTTCATTTTTGACCAAAATCGACAGGTCCGGGCCTTATGGATTTTCTCATATGCCACAAAACGGTTGAAGCTCCTGTTCAAAAATGATGCTCCGAAATCAACTTCTGTCACCTTAGTGATACATTTTGGGATAGTACCTAAAGTTTAAAGCAGAAATTGGGGCACTTTTGAGATTTTCATTTTTGACCAAAATTGACAGGTTCGGGGCTTAGGGAATTTCTCATATGCCACAAAACGGTTGAAGCTCCTGTTCAAAAATGATGCTCCGAAATCAACTTCTGTCACCTTAAAGATACATTTTGGGATAGTACCTAAAGTTTAAAGCAGAAATTGGGGCACTTTCAAAATTTTCATTTTTGACCAAAATCGACAGGTCCGGGCCTTAGGGATTTTCTCATATGCCACAAAACGGTTGAAGCTTCTGTTCAAAAATGATGCTCCGAAATCAGCTTCTGTCACCTTAGTTATACATTTTGGGACAGCACCTAAAGTTTAAAGCAGAAATTGGGGCACTTTTGAAATTTTCATTTTTGACCAAAATCGACAGGTCCGGGGCTTAGGGAATTTCTCATATGCCACAAAATGGTTGAAGCTTCTGTTCAAAAATGATGCTCCAAAATCAACTTCTGTCACCTTAGTGATACATTTTGGGATAGCACCTACAGTTTAAAGCAGAAAATGGGGCACTTTTGAAATTTTCATTTTTGACCAATATCGACAGGTCCGGGGCTTAGGGAATTTCTCATATGCCACAAAACGGTTGAAGCTCCTGTTCAAAAATGATGCTCCGAAATCAACTTCTGTCACCTTAAAGATACATTTTGGGATAGTACCTAAAGTTTAAAGCAGAAATTGGGGCACTTTCAAAATTTTCATTTTTGACCAAAATCGACAGGTCCGGGCCTTAGGGATTTTCTCATATGCCACAAAACGGTTGAAGCTTCTGTTCAAAAATGATGCTCCGAAATCAACTTCTGTCAACTTAGTGATACATTTTGGGATAGTACCTAAAGTTTAAAGCAGAAATTGGGGCACTTTTGAGATTTTCATTTTTGACCAAAATCGACAGGTCCGGGGCTTAGGGAATTTCTCATATGCCACAAAACGGTTGAAGCTTCTGTTCAAAAATGATGCTCCGAAATCAACTTCTGTCATCTTAGTGATACATTTTGGGACAGCACCTAAAGTTTAAAGCAGAAATTGGGGCACTTTTGAAATTTTCATTTTTGACCAAAATCGACAGGTCCGGGGCTTAGGGAATTTCTCATATGCCACAAAACGGTTGAAGCTTCTGTTCAAAAATCATGCTCCAAAATCAACTTCTGTCACCTTAGTGATACATTTTGGGACAGCACCTAAAGTCTAAAGCAGAAATTGGGGCACTTTTGAAATTTTCATTTTTGACCAAAATCGACAGGTCCGGCCGGGGCTTAGGGAATTTCTCATATGCCACAAAACGGTTGAAGCTTCTGTTCAAAAATCATGCTCCGAAATCAACTTCTGTCAACTTAGTGATACATTTTGGGATAGTACCTAAAGTTTAAAGCAGAAATTGGGGCACTTTTGACATTTTCATTTTTGACCAAAATCGACAGGTCCGGGCAATAGGGATTTTCTCATATGCCACAAAACGGTTGAAGCTTCTGTTCAAAAATGATGCTCCGAAATCAACTTCTATCACCTTAGTGATACATTTTGGGATAGTACCTAAAGTTTAAAGCAGAAATTGGGGCACTTTTGAAATTTTCATTTTTGACCAAAATCGACAGGTCCGGGGCTTAGGGAATTTCTCATATGTCACAAAACGGTTGAAGCTTCTGTTAAAAAATGATGCTCCGAAATCAACTTCTGTCACCTTAGTGATACATTTTGGGACAGCACCTAAAGTTTAAAGCAGAAATTGGGGCACTTTTGAAATTTTCATTTTTGACCAAAATCGACAGGTCCGGGGCTTAGGGAATTTCTCATATGCCACAAAACGGTTGAAGCTCCTGTTCAAAAATGATGCTCCGAAATCAACTTATGTCACCTTAGTGATACATTTTGGGATAGTACCTAAAGTTTAAAGCAGAAATTGGGGCACTTTTGAGATTTTCATTTTTGACCAAAATCGACAGGTCCGGTGCTTAGGGAATTTCTTATATGCCACAAAACAGTTGAAGCTCCTGTTCAAAAATGATGCTCCGAAATCAACTTCTGTCACCTTAGTGATACATTTTGGGATAGTACCTAAAGTTTAAAGCAGAAATTGGGGCACTTTTGAGATTTTCATTTTTGACCAAAATTGACAGGTCCGGGGCTTAGGGAATTTCTCATATGCCACAAAACGGTTGAAGCTCCTGTTCAAAAATGATGCTCCGAAATCAACTTCTGTCACCTTAGAGATACATTTTGGGATAGTACCTTAAGTTTAAAGCAGAAATTGGGGCACTTTTTAAATTTTCATTTTTGACCAAAATCGACAGGTCCGGGGCTTAGGGAATTTCTCATATGCCACAAAACGGTTGAAGCTTCTGTTCAAAAATGATGCTCCAAAATCAACTTCTGTCACCTTAGTGATACATTTTGGGATAGCACCTACAGTTTAAAGCAGAAAATGGGGCACTTTTCAAATTTTCATTTTTGACCAATATCGACAGGTCCGGGGCTTAGGGAATTTCTCATATGCCAAAAAACGGTTGAAGCTTCTGTTCAAAAATGATGCTCCGAAATCAACTTCTGTCAACTTAGTGATACATTTTGGGACAGTACCTAAAGTTTAAAGCAGAAATTGGGGCACTTTTGAAATTTAAATTTTTGACCAAAATCGACAGGTCCGGGCCTTAGGGATTTTCTCATATGCCACAAAACGGTTGAAGCTCCTGTTCAAAAATGATGCTCCTAAATCAACTTCTGTCACCTTAGTGATACATTTTGGGATAGCACCTAAAGTCTAAAGCAGAAATTGGGGCACTTTTGAAATTTTCATTTTTGACCAAAATCGACAGGTCCGGGTCTTAGGGAATTTCTCATATGCCACAAAACGGTTGAAGCTCCTGTTCAAAAATGATGCTCCGAAATCAACTTCTGTCACCTTAGAGATACATTTTGGGATAGTACCTAAAGTTTAAAGCAGAAATTGGGGCACTTTCAAAATTTTCATTTTTGACCAAAATCGACAGGTCCGGGGCTTAGGGATTTTCTCATATGCCACAAAACGGTTGAAGCTCCTGTTCAAAAATGATGCTCCAAAATCAACTTCTGTCACCTTAGTGATACATTTTGGGATAGCACCTAAAGTTTAAAGCAGAAATTGGGGCACTTTTGAAATTTTCATTTTTGACCAAAATCGACAGGTCCGGGGCTTAGGGAATTTCTCATATGCCACAAAACGGTTGAAGCTTCTGTTCAAAAATGATGCTCCAAAATCAACTTCTGTCACCTTAGTGATACATTTTGGGATAGCACCTACAGTTTAAAGCAGAAAATGGGGCACTTTTGAAATTTTCATTTTTGACCAAAATCGACAGGTCCGGGGCTTAGGGAATTTCTCATATGCCACAAAACGGTTGAAGCTCCTGTTCAAAAATGATGCTCCGAAATCAACTTCTGTCAACTTAGTGATACATTTTGTGATAGTACCTAAAGTTTAAAGCAGAAATTGGGGCACTTTTGAGATTTTCATTTTTGACCAAAATCGACAGGTCCGGGCAATAGGGATTTTCTCATATGCCACAAAAC
Source organism: Pseudophryne corroboree (assembly GCF_028390025.1). NCBI lineage: Eukaryota > Metazoa > Chordata > Amphibia > Anura > Myobatrachidae > Pseudophryne > Pseudophryne corroboree. The sequence continues at coordinate 158,838 of NW_026970436.1, forward strand.
GGTTGAAGCTTCTGTTCAAAAATGATGCTCCGAAATCAACTTCTATCACCTTAGTGATACATTTTGGGATAGTACCTAAAGTTTAAAGCAGAAATTGGGGCACTTTTGAAATTTTCATTTTTGACCAAAATCGACAGGTCCGGGGCTTAGGGAATTTCTCATATGTCACAAAACGGTTGAAGCTTCTGTTAAAAAATGATGCTCCGAAATCAACTTCTGTCACCTTAGTGATACATTTTGGGACAGCACCTAAAGTTTAAAGCAGAAATTGGGGCACTTTTGAAATTTTCATTTTTGACCAAAATCGACAGGTCGGGGCTTAGGGAATTTCTCATATGCCACAAAACGGTTGAAGCTCCTGTTCAAAAATGATGCTCCGAAATCAACTTATGTCACCTTAGTGATACATTTTGGGATAGTACCTTAAGTTTAAAGCAGAAATTGGGGCACTTTTTAAATTTTCATTTTCGACCAAAATCGACAGGTCCGGGGCTTAGGGAATTTCTCATATGCCACAAAACGGTTGAAGCTTCTGTTCAAAAATGATGCTCCAAAATCAACTTCTGTCACCTTAGTGATACATTTTGGGATAGCACCTACAGTTTAAAGCAGAAAATGGGGCACTTTTCAAATTTTCATTTTTGACCAATATCGACAGGTCCGGGGCTTAGGAAATTTCTCATATGCCAAAAAACGGTTGAAGCTTCTGTTCAAAAATGATGCTCCGAAATCAACTTCTGTCAACTTAGTGATACATTTTGGGATAGTACCTAAAGTTTAAAGCAGAAATTGGGGCACTTTTGAAATTTTAATTTTTGACCAAAATCGACAGGTCCGGGGCTTAGGGAATTTCTCATATGCCACAAAACGGTTGAAGCTTCTGTTCAAAAATGATGCTCCAAAATCAACGTCTGTCAACTTAGTGATACATTTTGGGATAGTACCTAAAGTTTAAAGCAGAAATTGGGGCACTTTTGAAATTTTAATTTTTGACCAAAATCGACAGGTCCGGGGCTTAGGGAATTTCTCATATGCCACAAAACGGTTGAAGCTTCTGTTCAAAAATGATGCTCCAAAATCAACGTCTGTCAACTTAGTGATACATTTTGGGATAGTACCTAAAGTTTAAAGCAGAAATTGGGGCACTTTTGAAATTTTAATTTTTGACCAAAATCGACAGGTCCGGGGCTTAGGGAATTTCTCATATGCCACAAAACGGTTGAAGCTTCTGTTCAAAAATGATGCTCCAAAATCAACGTCTGTCAACTTAGTGATACATTTTGGGATAGTACCTAAAGTTTAAAGCAGAAATTGGGGCACTTTTGAAAATTTCATTTTTGACCAAAATCGACAGGTCCGGGGCTTAGGGAATTTCTCATATGCCACAAAACGGTTGAAGCTCCTGTTCAAAAATGATGCTCCGAAATCAACTTCTGTCACCTTAGAGATACATTTTGGGATAGTACCTAAAGTTTAAAGCAGAAATTGGGGCACTTTCAAAATTTTCATTTTTGACCAAAATCGACAGGTCCGGGGCTTAGGGATTTTCTCATATGCCACAAAACGGTTGAAGCTCCTGTTCAAAAATGATGCTCCAAAATCAACTTCTGTCACCTTAGTGATACATTTTGGGATAGCACCTAAAGTTTAAAGCAGAAATTGGGGCACTTGAAATTTTCATTTTTGACCAAAATCGACAGGTCCGGGGCTTAGGGAATTTCTCATATGCCACAAAACGGTTGAAGCTTCTGTTCAAAAATGATGCTCCAAAATCAACTTCTGTCACCTTAGTGATACATTTTGGGATAGCACCTACAGTTTAAAGCAGAAAATGGGGCACTTTTGACATTTTCATTTTTGACCAGAATCGACAGGTCCGGGGCTTAGGGAATTTCTCATATGCCACAAAACGGTTGAAGCTCCTGTTCAAAAATGATGCTCCGAAATCAACTTCTGTCAACTTAGTGATACATTTTGTGATAGTACCTAAAGTTTAAAGCAGAAATTGGGGCACTTTTGAGATTTTCATTTTTGACCAAAATCGACAGGTCCGGGCAATAGGGATTTTCTCATATGCCACAAAACGGTTGAAGCTTCTGTTCAAAAATGATGCTCCGAAATCAACTTCTATCACCTTAGTGATACATTTTGGGATAGTACCTAAAGTTTAAAGCAGAAATTGGGGCACTTTTGAAATTTTCATTTTTGACCAAAATCGACAGGTCCGGGGCTTAGGGAATTTCTCATATGTCACAAAACGGTTGAAGCTTCTGTTAAAAAATTATGCTCCGAAATCAACTTCTGTCACCTTAGTGATACATTTTGGGACAGCACCTAAAGTTTAAAGCAGAAATTGGGGCACTTTTGAAATTTTCATTTTTGACCAAAATCGACAGGTCCGGGGCTTAGGGAATTTCTCATATGCCACAAAACGGTTGAAGCTCCTGTTCAAAAATGATGCTCCGAAATCAACTTATGTCACCTTAGTGATACATTTTGGGATAGTACCTAAAGTTTAAAGCAGAAATTGGGGCACTTTTGAGATTTTCATTTTTGACCAAAATCGACAGGTCCGGTGCTTAGGGAATTTCTTATATGCCACAAAACAGTTGAAGCTCCTGTTCAAAAATGATGCTCCGAAATCAACTTCTGTCACCTTAGTGATACATTTTGGGATAGTACCTAAAGTTTAAAGCAGAAATTGGGGCACTTTTGAGATTTTCATTTTTGACCAAAATTGACAGGTCCGGGGCTTAGGGAATTTCTCATATGCCACAAAACGGTTGAAGCTCCTGTTCAAAAATGATGCTCCGAAATCAACTTCTGTCACCTTAGAGATACATTTTGGGATAGTACCTTAAGTTTAAAGCAGAAATTGGGGCACTTTTTAAATTTTCATTTTTGACCAAAATCGACAGGTCCGGGGCTTAGGGAATTTCTCATATGCCACAAAACGGTTGAAGCTTCTGTTCAAAAATGATGCTCCAAAATCAACTTCTGTCACCTTAGTGATACATTTTGGGATAGCACCTACAGTTTAAAGCAGAAAATGGGGCACTTTTGACATTTTCATTTTTGACCAGAATCGACAGGTCCGGGGCTTAGGGAATTTCTCATATGCCACAAAACGGTTGAAGCTCCTGTTCAAAAATGATGCTCCGAAATCAACTTCTGTCAACTTAGTGATACATTTTGGGATAGTACCTAAAGTTTAAAGCAGAAATTGGGGCACTTTTGAGATTTTCGATTTTGACCAAAATCGACAGGTCCGGGCCATAGGGATTTTCTCATATGCCACAAAACGGTTGAAGCGCCTGTTCAAAAATGATGCTCCTAAATCAACTTCTGTCACCTTAGTGATACATTTTGGGATAGTACCTTAAGTTTAAAGCAGAAATTGGGGCACTTTTGAAAATTTCATTTTTGACCAAAATCGACAGGTCCGGGGCTTAGGGAATTTCTCATATGCCACAAAACGGTTGAAGCTTCTGTTCAAAAATGATGCTCCGAAATCAACTTCTGTCAACTTAGTGATACATTTTGGGATAGTACCTAAAGTTTAAAGCAGAAATTGGGGCACTTTTGAAATTTTAATTTTTGACCAAAATCGACAGGTCCGGGCCTTAGGGATTTTCTCATATGCCACAAAACGGTTGAAGCTCCTGTTCAAAAATGATGCTCCTAAATCAACTTCTGTCACCTTAGTGATACATTTTGGGATAGCACCTAAAGTCTAAAGCAGAAATTGGGGCACTTTTGAAATTTTCATTTTTGACCAAAATCGACAGGTCCGGGGCTTAGGGAATTTCTCATATGCCACAAAACGGTTGAAGCTCCTGTTCAAAAATGATGCTCCGAAATCAACTTCTGTCATCTTAGTGATACATTTTGGGACAGCACCTATAGTTTAAAGCAGAAATTGGGGCACTTTTGAAATTTTCATTTTTGACCAAAATCGACAGGTCCGGGGCTTAGGGAATTTCTCATATGCCACAAAATGGTTGAAGCTTCTGTTCAAAAATGATGCTCCAAAATCAACTTCTGTCACCTTAGTGATACATTTTGGGATAGTACCTTAAGTTTAAAGCAGAAATTGGGGCACTTTTGAAATTTTCATTTTTGACCAAAATCGACAGGTCCGGGGCTTAGGGAATTTCTCATATGCCACAAAACGGTTGAAGCTTCTGTTCAAAATTGATGCTCCGAAATCAACTTCTATCACCTTAGTGATACATTTAGGGATAGTACCTAAAGTTTAAAGCAGAAATTGGGGCACTTTTGAAATTTTCATTTTTGACCAAAATCGACAGGTCCGGGGCTTAGGGAATTTCTCATATGCCACAAAACGGTTGAAGCGCCTGTTCAAAAATGATGCTCCTAAATCAACTTCTGTCACCTTAGTGATACATTTTGGGATAGTACCTTAAGTTTAAAGCAGAAATTGGGGCACTTTTGAAAATTTCATTTTTGACCAAAATCGACAGGTCCGGGGCTTAGGGAATTTCTCATATGCCACAAAACGGTTGAAGCTTCTGTTCAAAAATGATGCTCCGAAATCAACTTCTATCACCTTAGTGATACATTTAGGGATAGTACCTAAAGTTTAAAGCAGAAATTGGGGCACTTTTGAAATTTTCATTTTTGACCAAAATCGACAGGTCCGGGGCTTAGGGAATTTCTCATATGTCACAAAACGGTTGAAGCTTCTGTTAAAAAATGATGCTCCTAAATCAACTTCTGTCACCTTAGTGATACATTTTGGGATAGTACCTTAAGTTTAAAGCAGAAATTGGGGCACTTTTGAAAATTTCATTTTTGACCAAAATCGACAGGTCCGGGGCTTAGGGAATTTCTCATATGCCACAAAACGGTTGAAGCTTCTGTTCAAAAATGATGCTCCGAAATCAACTTCTGTCACCTTAGAGATACATTTTGGGATAGTACCTAAAGTTTAAAGCAGAAATTGGGGCACTTTTGAAATTTTCATTTTTGACCAAAATCGACAGGTCCGGGGCTTAGGGAATTTCTCATATGCCACAAAACGGTTGAAGCTTCTGTTCAAAAATGATGCTCCAAAATCAACTTCTGTCACCTTAGTGATACATTTTGGGATAGCACCTACAGTTTAATGCAGAAAATGGGGCACTTTCGACATTTTCATTTTTGACCAGAATCGACAGGTCCGGGGCTTAGGGAATATCTCATATGCCACAAAACGGTTGAAGCTTCTGTTCAAAAATGATGCTCCGAAATCAACTTCTATCACCTTAGTGATACATTTTGGGATAGTACCTAAAGTTTAAAGCAGAAATTGGGGCACTTTTGAAATTTTCATTTTTGACCAAAATCGACAGGTCCGGGGCTTAGGGAATTTCTCATATGTCACAAAACGGTTGAAGCTTCTGTTAAAAAATGATGCTCCGAAATCAACTTCTGTCACCTTAGTGATACATTTTGGGATAGCACCTACAGTTTAAATCAGAAAATGGGGCACTTTTGACATTTTCATTTTTGACCAGAATCGACAGGTCCGGGGCTTAGGGAATTTCTCATATGCCACAAAACGGTTGAAGCTCCTGTTCAAAAATGATGCTCCGAAATCAACTTCTGTCAACTTAGTGATACATTTTGTGATAGTACCTAAAGTTTAAAGCAGAAATTGGGGCACTTTTGAGATTTTCATTTTTGACCAAAATCGACAGGTCCGGGCAATAGGGATTTTCTCATATGCCACAAAACGGTTGAAGCTTCTGTTCAAAAATGATGCTCCGAAATCAACTTCTATCACCTTAGTGATACATTTTGGGATAGTACCTAAAGTTTAAAGCAGAAATTGGGGCACTTTTGAAATTTTCATTTTTGACCAAAATCGACAGGTCCGGGGCTTAGGGAATTTCTCATATGTCACAAAACGGTTGAAGCTTCTGTTAAAAAATGATGCTCCGAAATCAACTTCTGTCACCTTAGTGATACATTTTGGGACAGCACCTAAAGTTTAAAGCAGAAATTGGGGCACTTTTGAAATTTTCATTTTTGACCAAAATCGACAGGTCCGGGGCTTAGGGAATTTCTCATATGCCACAAAACGGTTGAAGCTCCTGTTCAAAAATGATGCTCCGAAATCAACTTATGTCACCTTAGTGATACATTTTGGGATAGTACCTAAAGTTTAAAGCAGAAATTGGGGCACTTTTGAGATTTTCATTTTTGACCAAAATCGACAGGTCCGGTGCTTAGGGAATTTCTTATATGCCACAAAACAGTTGAAGCTCCTGTTCAAAAATGATGCTCCGAAATCAACTTCTGTCACCTTAGTGATACATTTTGGGATAGTACCTAAAGTTTAAAGCAGAAATTGGGGCACTTTTGAGATTTTCATTTTTGACCAAAATTGACAGGTCCGGGGCTTAGGGAATTTCTCATATGCCACAAAACGGTTGAAGCTCCTGTTCAAAAATGATGCTCCGAAATCAACTTCTGTCACCTTAGAGATACATTTTGGGATAGTACCTTAAGTTTAAAGCAGAAATTGGGGCACTTTTTAAATTTTCATTTTTGACCAAAATCGACAGGTCCGGGGCTTAGGGAATTTCTCATATGCCACAAAACGGTTGAAGCTTCTGTTCAAAAATGATGCTCCAAAATCAACTTCTGTCACCTTAGTGATACATTTTGGGATAGCACCTACAGTTTAAAGCAGAAAATGGGGCACTTTTCAAATTTTCATTTTTGACCAATATCGACAGGTCCGGGGCTTAGGGAATTTCTCATATGCCAAAAAACGGTTGAAGCTTCTGTTCAAAAATGATGCTCCAAAATCAACTTCTGTCACCTTAGTGATACATTTTGGGATAGCACCTACAGTTTAAAGCAGAAAATGGGGCACTTTTGACATTTTCATTTTTGACCAGAATCGACAGGTCCGGGGCTTAGGGAATTTCTCATATGCCACAAAACGGTTGAAGCTCCTGTTCAAAAATGATGCTCCGAAATCAACTTCTGTCAACTTAGTGATACATTTTGGGATAGTACCTAAAGTTTAAAGCAGAAATTGGGGCACTTTTGAGATTTTCGATTTTGACCAAAATCGACAGGTCCGGGCCATAGGGATTTTCTCATATGCCACAAAACGGTTGAAGCGCCTGTTCAAAAATGATGCTCCTAAATCAACTTCTGTCACCTTAGTGATACATTTTGGGATAGTACCTTAAGTTTAAAGCAGAAATTGGGGCACTTTTGAAAATTTCATTTTTGACCAAAATCGACAGGTCCGGGGCTTAGGGAATTTCTCATATGCCACAAAACGGTTGAAGCTTCTGTTCAAAAATGATGCTCCGAAATCAACTTCTGTCAACTTAGTGATACATTTTGGGATAGTACCTAAAGTTTAAAGCAGAAATTGGGGCACTTTTGAAATTTTAATTTTTGACCAAAATCGACAGGTCCGGGCCTTAGGGATTTTCTCATATGCCACAAAACGGTTGAAGCTCCTGTTCAAAAATGATGCTCCTAAATCAACTTCTGTCACCTTAGTGATACATTTTGGGATAGCACCTAAAGTCTAAAGCAGAAATTGGGGCACTTTTGAAATTTTCATTTTTGACCAAAATCGACAGGTCCGGGGCTTAGGGAATTTCTCATATGCCACAAAACGGTTGAAGCTCCTGTTCAAAAATGATGCTCCGAAATCAACTTCTGTCATCTTAGTGATACATTTTGGGACAGCACCTATAGTTTAAAGCAGAAATTGGGGCACTTTTGAAATTTTCATTTTTGACCAAAATCGACAGGTCCGGGGCTTAGGGAATTTCTCATATGCCACAAAACGGTTGAAGCTTCTGTTCAAAATTGATGCTCCGAAATCAACTTCTATCACCTTAGTGATACATTTAGGGATAGTACCTAAAGTTTAAAGCAGAAATTGGGGCACTTTTGAAATTTTCATTTTTGACCAAAATCGACAGGTCCGGGGCTTAGGGAATTTCTCATATGCCACAAAACGGTTGAAGCGCCTGTTCAAAAATGATGCTCCTAAATCAACTTCTGTCACCTTAGTGATACATTTTGGGATAGTACCTTAAGTTTAAAGCAGAAATTGGGGCACTTTTGAAAATTTCATTTTTGACCAAAATCGACAGGTCCGGGGCTTAGGGAATTTCTCATATGCCACAAAACGGTTGAAGCTTCTGTTCAAAAATGATGCTCCGAAATCAACTTCTATCACCTTAGTGATACATTTAGGGATAGTACCTAAAGTTTAAAGCAGAAATTGGGGCACTTTTGAAATTTTCATTTTTGACCAAAATCGACAGGTCCGGGGCTTAGGGAATTTCTCATATGTCACAAAACGGTTGAAGCTTCTGTTAAAAAATGATGCTCCTAAATCAACTTCTGTCACCTTAGTGATACATTTTGGGATAGTACCTTAAGTTTAAAGCAGAAATTGGGGCACTTTTGAAAATTTCATTTTTGACCAAAATCGACAGGTCCGGGGCTTAGGGAATTTCTCATATGCCACAAAACGGTTGAAGCTTCTGTTCAAAAATGATGCTCCGAAATCAACTTCTGTCACCTTAGAGATACATTTTGGGATAGTACCTAAAGTTTAAAGCAGAAATTGGGGCACTTTTGAAATTTTCATTTTTGACCAAAATCGACAGGTCCGGGGCTTAGGGAATTTCTCATATGCCACAAAACGGTTGAAGCTTCTGTTCAAAAATGATGCTCCAAAATCAACTTCTGTCACCTTAGTGATACATTTTGGGATAGCACCTACAGTTTAATGCAGAAAATGGGGCACTTTCGACATTTTCATTTTTGACCAGAATCGACAGGTCCGGGGCTTAGGGAATATCTCATATGCCACAAAACGGTTGAAGCTTCTGTTCAAAAATGATGCTCCGAAATCAACTTCTATCACCTTAGTGATACATTTTGGGATAGTACCTAAAGTTTAAAGCAGAAATTGGGGCACTTTTGAAATTTTCATTTTTGACCAAAATCGACAGGTCCGGGGCTTAGGGAATTTCTCATATGTCACAAAACGGTTGAAGCTTCTGTTAAAAAATGATGCTCCGAAATCAACTTCTGTCACCTTAGTGATACATTTTGGGACAGCACCTAAAGTTTAAAGCAGAAATTGGGGCACTTTTGAAATTTTCATTTTTGACCAAAATCGACAGGTCCGGGGCTTAGGGAATTTCTCATATGCCACAAAACGGTTGAAGCTTCTGTTCAAAAATGATGCTCCAAAATCAACGTCTGTCAACTTAGTGATACATTTTGGGATAGTACCTAAAGTTTAAAGCAGAAATTGGGGCACTTTTGAAATTTTCATTTTTGACCAAAATCGACAGGTCCGGGGCTTAGGGATTTTCTCATATGCCACAAAACGGTTGAAGCTCCTGTTCAAAAATGATGCTCCTATATCAACTTCTGTCACCTTAGTGATACATTTTGGGATAGCACCTAAAGTCTAAAGCAGAAATTGGGGCACTTTTGAAATTTTCATTTTTGACCAAAATCGACAGGTCCGGGGCTTAGGGATTTTCTCATATGCCACAAAACGGTTGAAGCTCCTGTTCAAAAATGATGCTCCTAAATCAACTTCTGTCACCTTAGTGATACATTTTGGGATAGCACCTAAAGTCTAAAGCAGAAATTGGGGCACTTTTGAAATTTTCATTTTTGACCAAAATCGACAGGTCCGGGGCTTAGGGAATTTCTCATATGCCACAAAACGGTTGAAGCTTCTGTTCAAAAATGATGCTCCAAAATCAACTTCTGTCACCTTAGTGATACATTTTGGGATAGCACCTACAGTTTAAAGCAGAAAATGGGGCACTTTTGACATTTTCATTTTTGACCAGAATCGACAGGTCCGGGGCTTAGGGAATTTCTCATATGCCACAAAACGGTTGAAGCTCCTGTTCAAAAATGATGCTCCGAAATCAACTTCTGTCAACTTAGTGATACATTTTGGGATAGTACCTAAAGTTTAAAGCAGAAATTGGGGCACTTTTGAGATTTTCATTTTTGACCAAAATCGACAGGTCCGGGCCATAGGGATTTTCTCATATGCCACAAAACGGTTGAAGCGCCTGTTCAAAAATGATGCTCCTAAATCAACTTCTGTCACCTTAGTGATACATTTTGGGATAGTACCTTAAGTTTAAAGCAGAAATTGGGGCACTTTTGAAAATTTCATTTTTGACCAAAATCGACAGGTCCGGGGCTTAGGGAATTTCTCATATGCCACAAAACGGTTGAAGCTTCTGTTCAAAAATGATGCTCCGAAATCAACTTCTGTCAACTTAGTGATACATTTTGGGATAGTACCTAAAGTTTAAAGCAGAAATTGGGGCACTTTTGAAATTTTAATTTTTGACCAAAATCGACAGGTCCGGGCCTTAGGGATTTTCTCATATGCCACAAAACGGTTGAAGCTCCTGTTCAAAAATGATGCTCCTAAATCAACTTCTGTCACCTTAGTGATACATTTTGGGATAGCACCTAAAGTCTAAAGCAGAAATTGGGGCACTTTTGAAATTTTCATTTTTGACCAAAATCGACAGGTCCGGGGCTTAGGGAATTTCTCATATGCCACAAAACGGTTGAAGCTCCTGTTCAAAAATGATGCTCCGAAATCAACTTCTGTCATCTTAGTGATACATTTTGGGACAGCACCTATAGTTTAAAGCAGAAATTGGGGCACTTTTGAAATTTTCATTTTTGACCAAAATCGACAGGTCCGGGGCTTAGGGAATTTCTCATATGCCACAAAATGGTTGAAGCTTCTGTTCAAAAATGATGCTCCAAAATCAACTTCTGTCACCTTAGTGATACATTTTGGGATAGTACCTTAAGTTTAAAGCAGAAATTGGGGCACTTTTGAAATTTTCATTTTTGACCAAAATCGACAGGTCCGGGGCTTAGGGAATTTCTCATATGCCACAAAACGGTTGAAGCTTCTGTTCAAAAATTATGCTCCGAAATCAACTTCTATCACCTTAGTGATACATTTAGGGATAGTACCTAAAGTTTAAAGCAGAAATTGGGGCACTTTTGACATTTTCATTTTTGACCAAAATCGACAGGTCCGGGGCTTAGGGAATTTCTCATATGCCACAAAACGGTTGAAGCTTCTGTTCAAAAATGATGCTAGGAAATCAACTTCTATCACCTTAGTGATACATTTTGGGACAGCACCTAAAGTTTAAAGCAGAAATTGGGGCACTTTTGAAATTTTCATTTTTGACCAAAATCGACAGGTCCGGGGCTTAGGGAATTTCTCATATGCCACAAAACGGTTGAAGCTTCTGTTCAAAAATGATGCTCCAAAATCAACGTCTGTCAACTTAGTGATACATTTTGGGATAGTACCTAAAGTTTAAAGCAGAAATTGGGGCACTTTTGAAAATTTCATTTTTGACCAAAATCGACAGGTCCGGGGCTTAGGGAATTTCTCATATGCCACAAAACGGTTGAAGCTCCTGTTCAAAAATGATGCTCCGAAATCAACTTCTGTCACCTTAGAGATACATTTTGGGATAGTACCTAAAGTTTAAAGCAGAAATTGGGGCACTTTTGAAATTTTCATTTTTGACCAAAATCGACAGGTCCGGGGCTTAGGGAATTTCTCATATGCCACAAAACGGTTGAAGCTTCTGTTCAAAAATGATGCTCCAAAATCAACTTCTGTCACCTTAGTGATACATTTTGGGATAGCACCTACAGTTTAAAGCAGAAAATGGGGCACTTTCGACATTTTCATTTTTGACCAGAATCGACAGGTCCGGGGCTTAGGGAATTTCTCATATGTCACAAAACGGTTGAAGCTTCTGTTAAAAAATGATGCTCCGAAATCAACTTCTGTCACCTTAGTGATACATTTTGGGACAGCACCTAAAGTTTAAAGCAGAAATTGGGGCACTTTTTGAAATTTTCATTTTTGACCAAAATCGACAGGTCCGGGGCTTAGGGAATTTCTCATATGCCACAAAACGGTTGAAGCTTCTGTTCAAAAATGATGCTCCAAAATCAACGTCTGTCAACTTAGTGATACATTTTGGGATAGTACCTAAAGTTTAAAGCAGAAATTGGGGCACTTTTGAAAATTTCATTTTTGACCAAAATCGACAGGTCCGGGGCTTAGGGAATTTCTCATATGCCACAAAACGGTTGAAGCTCCTGTTCAAAAATGATGCTCCGAAATCAACTTCTGTCACCTTAGAGATACATTTTGGGATAGTACCTAAAGTTTAAAGCAGAAATTAAGGCACTTTCAAAATTTTCATTTTTGACCAAAATCGACAGGTCCGGGGCTTAGGGATTTTCTCATATGCCACAAAACGGTTGAAGCTCCTGTTCAAAAATGATGCTCCTAAATCAACTTCTGTCACCTTAGTGATACATTTTGGGATAGCACCTTAAGTTTAAAGCAGAAATTGGGGCACTTTTGACATTTTTATTTTTGACCAAAATCGACAGGTCCGGGGCTTAGGGAATTTCTCATATGCCACAAAACGGTTGAAGCTCCTGTTCAAAAATGGTGCTCCTAAATCAACTTCTGTCACCTTAGTGATACATTTTGGGATAGCACCTAAAGTCTAAAGCAGAAATTGGGGCACTTTTGAAATTTTCATTTTTGACCAAAATCGACAGGTCCGGGGCTTAGGGAATTTCTCATATGCCACAAAACGGTTGAAGCTTCTGTTCAAAAATGATGCTCCAAAATCAACTTCTGTCACCTTAGTGATACATTTTGGGATAGCACCTACAGTTTAAAGCAGAAAATGGGGCACTTTTGACATTTTCATTTTTGACCAGAATCGACAGGTCCGGGGCTTAGGGAATTTCTCATATGCCACAAAACGGTTGAAGCTCCTGTTCAAAAATGATGCTCCGAAATCAACTTCTGTCAACTTAGTGATACATTTTGGGATAGTACCTAAAGTTTAAAGCAGAAATTGGGGCACTTTTGAGATTTTCATTTTTGACCAAAATCGACAGGTCCGGGCCATAGGGATTTTCTCATATGCCACAAAACGGTTGAAGCTTCTGTTCAAAAATGATGCTCCGAAATCAACTTCTGTCACCTTAGTGATACATTTTGGGATAGTACCTTAAGTTTAAAGCAGAAATTGGGGCACTTTTGAAAATTTCATTTTTGACCAAAATCGACAGGTCCGGGGCTTAGGGAATTTCTCATATGTCACAAAACGGTTGAAGCTTCTGTAAAAAATGATGCTCCGAAATCAACTTCTGTCACCTTAGTGATACATTTTGGGACAGCACCTAAAGTTTAAAGCAGAAATTGGGGCACTTTTGAAATTTTCATTTTTGACCAAAATCGACAGGTCCGGGGCTTAGGGAATTTCTCATATGCCACAAAACGGTTGAAGCTTCTGTTCAAAAATGATGCTCCAAAATCAACGTCTGTCAACTTAGTGATACATTTTGGGATAGTACCTAAAGTTTAAAGCAGAAATTGGGGCACTTTTGAAAATTTCATTTTTGACCAAAATCGACAGGTCCGTGGCTTAGGGAATTTCTCATATGCCACAAAACGGTTGAAGCTCCTGTACAAAAATGATGCTCCGAAATCAACTTCTGTCACCTTAGAGATACATTTTGGGATAGTACCTAAAGTTTAAAGCAGAAATTGGGGCACTTTCAAAATTTTCATTTTTGACCAAAATCGACAGGTCCGGGGCTTAGGGATTTTCTCATATGCCACAAAACGGTTGAAGCTCCTGTTCAAAAATGATGCTCCTAAATCAACTTCTGTCACCTTAGTGATACATTTTGGGATAGCACCTTAAGTTTAAAGCAGAAATTGGGGCACTTTTGACATTTTTATTTTTGACCAAAATCGACAGGTCCGGGGCTTAGGGAATTTCTCATATGCCACAAAACGGTTGAAGCTCCTGTTCAAAAATGATGCTCCGAAATCAACTTCTGTCACCTTAGTGATACATTTTGGGATAGTACCTAAAGTTTAAAGCAGAAATTGGGGCACTTTTGAAATTTTCATTTTTGACCAAAATTGACAGGTCCGGTGCTTAGGGAATTTCTTATATGCCACAAAACAGTTGAAGCTCCTGTTCAAAAATGATGCTCCGAAATCAACTTCTGTCACCTTAGTGATACATTTTGGGATAGTACCTAAAGTTTAAAGCAGAAATTGGGGCACTTTTGAGATTTTCATTTTTGACCAAAATTGACAGGTCCGGGGCTTAGGGAATTTCTCATATGGCACAAAACGGTTGAAGCTCCTGTTCAAAAATGATGCTCCTAAATCAACTTCTGTCACCTTAGTGATACATTTTGGGATAGTACCTTAAGTTTAAAGCAGAAATTGGGGCACTTTTGAAAATTTCATTTTTGACCAAAATCGACAGGTCCGGGGCTTAGGGAATTTCTCATATGCCACAAAACGGTTGAAGCTTCTGTTCAAAAATGATGCTAGGAAATCAACTTCTATCACCTTAGTGATACATTTTGGGACAGCACCTAAAGTTTAAAGCCGAAATTGGGGCACTTTTGAAATTTTCATTTTTGACCAAAATCGACAGGTCCGGGGCTTAGGGAATTTCTCATATGCCACAAAACGGTTGAAGCTTCTGTTCAAAAATGATGCTCCAAAATCAACGTCTGTCAACTTAGTGATACATTTTGGGATAGTACCTAAAGTTTAAAGCAGAAATTGGGGCACTTTTGAAAATTTCATTTTTGACCAAAATCGACAGGTCCGGGGCTTAGGGAATTTCTCATATGCCACAAAACGGTTGAAGCTCCTGTTCAAAAATGATGCTCCGAAATCAACTTCTGTCACCTTAGAGATACATTTTGGGATAGTACCTAAAGTTTAAAGCAGAAATTGGGGCACTTTTGAAATTTTCATTTTTGACCAAAATCGACAGGTCCGGGGCTTAGGGAATTTCTCATATGCCACAAAACGGTTGAAGCTTCTGTTCAAAAATGATGCTCCAAAATCAACTTCTGTCACCTTAGTGATACATTTTGGGATAGCACCTACAGTTTAAAGCAGAAAATGGGGCACTTTCGACATTTTCATTTTTGACCAGAATCGACAGGTCCGGGGCTTAGGGAATTTCTCATATGTCACAAAACGGTTGAAGCTTCTGTTAAAAAATGATGCTCCGAAATCAACTTCTGTCACCTTAGTGATACATTTTGGGACAGCACCTAAAGTTTAAAGCAGAAATTGGGGCACTTTTTGAAATTTTCATTTTTGACCAAAATCGACAGGTCCGGGGCTTAGGGAATTTCTCATATGCCACAAAACGGTTGAAGCTTCTGTTCAAAAATGATGCTCCAAAATCAACGTCTGTCAACTTAGTGATACATTTTGGGATAGTACCTAAAGTTTAAAGCAGAAATTGGGGCACTTTTGAAAATTTCATTTTTGACCAAAATCGACAGGTCCGGGGCTTAGGGAATTTCTCATATGCCACAAAACGGTTGAAGCTCCTGTTCAAAAATGATGCTCCGAAATCAACTTCTGTCACCTTAGAGATACATTTTGGGATAGTACCTAAAGTTTAAAGCAGAAATTAAGGCACTTTCAAAATTTTCATTTTTGACCAAAATCGACAGGTCCGGGGCTTAGGGATTTTCTCATATGCCACAAAACGGTTGAAGCTCCTGTTCAAAAATGATGCTCCTAAATCAACTTCTGTCACCTTAGTGATACATTTTGGGATAGCACCTTAAGTTTAAAGCAGAAATTGGGGCACTTTTGACATTTTTATTTTTGACCAAAATCGACAGGTCCGGGGCTTAGGGAATTTCTCATATGCCACAAAACGGTTGAAGCTCCTGTTCAAAAATGATGCTCCGAAATCAACTTCTGTCACCTTAGTGATACATTTTGGGATAGTACCTAAAGTTTAAAGCAGAAATTGGGGCACTTTTGAAATTTTCATTTTTGACCAAAATTGACAGGTCCGGTGCTTAGGGAATTTCTTATATGCCACAAAACAGTTGAAGCTCCTGTTAAAAAATGATGCTCCTAAATCAACTTCTGTCACCTTAGTGATACATTTTGGGATAGCACCTTAAGTTTAAAGCAGAAATTGGGGCACTTTTGAGATTTTCATTTTTGACCAAAATTGACAGGTCCGGGGCTTAGGGAATTTCTCATATGCCACAAAACGGTTGAAGCTCCTGTTCAAAAATGATGCTCCGAAATCAACTTCTGTCACCTTAGAGATACATTTTGGGATAGTACCTTAAGTTTAAAGCAGAAATTGGGGCACTTTTTAAATTTTCATTTTTGACCAAAATCGACAGGTCCGGGGCTTAGGGAATTTCTCATATGCCACAAAACGGTTGAAGCTTCTGTTCAAAAATGTTGCTCCAAAATCAACTTCTGTCACCTTAGTGATACATTTTGGGATAGCACCTACAGTTTAAAGCAGAAAATGGGGCACTTTTCAAATTTTCATTTTTGACCAATATCGACAGGTCCGGGGCTTAGGGAATTTCTCATATGCCAAAAAACGGTTGAAGCTTCTGTTCAAAAATGATGCTCCGAAATCAACTTCTGTCAACTTAGTGATACATTTTGGGATAGTACCTAAAGTTTAAAGCAGAAATTGGGGCACTTTTGAAATTTTAATTTTTGACCAAAATCGACAGGTCCGGGCCTTAGGGATTTTCTCATATGCCACAAAACGGTTGAAGCTCCTGTTCAAAAATGGTGCTCCTAAATCAACTTCTGTCACCTTAGTGATACATTTTGGGATAGCACCTAAAGTCTAAAGCAGAAATTGGGGCACTTTTGAAATTTTCATTTTTGACCAAAATCGACAGGTCCGGGGCTTAGGGAATTTCTCATATGCCACAAAACGGTTGAAGCTTCTGTTCAAAAATGATGCTCCAAAATCAACTTCTGTCACCTTAGTGATACATTTTGGGATAGCACCTACAGTTTAAAGCAGAAAATGGGGCACTTTTGACATTTTCATTTTTGACCAGAATCGACAGGTCCGGGGCTTAGGGAATTTCTCATATGCCACAAAACGGTTGAAGCTCCTGTTCAAAAATGATGCTCCGAAATCAACTTCTGTCAACTTAGTGATACATTTTGGGATAGTACCTAAAGTTTAAAGCAGAAATTGGGGCACTTTTGAGATTTTCATTTTTGACCAAAATCGACAGGTCCGGGCCATAGGGATTTTCTCATATGCCACAAAACGGTTGAAGCTTCTGTTCAAAAATGATGCTCCGAAATCAACTTCTGTCACCTTAGTGATACATTTTGGGATAGTACCTTAAGTTTAAAGCAGAAATTGGGGCACTTTTGAAAATTTCATTTTTGACCAAAATCGACAGGTCCGGGGCTTAGGGAATTTCTCATATGTCACAAAACGGTTGAAGCTTCTGTTAAAAAATGATGCTCCGAAATCAACTTCTGTCACCTTAGTGATACATTTTGGGACAGCACCTAAAGTTTAAAGCAGAAATTGGGGCACTTTTGAAATTTTCATTTTTGACCAAAATCGACAGGTCCGGGGCTTAGGGAATTTCTCATATGCCACAAAACGGTTGAAGCTTCTGTTCAAAAATGATGCTCCAAAATCAACGTCTGTCAACTTAGTGATACATTTTGGGATAGTACCTAAAGTTTAAAGCAGAAATTGGGGCACTTTTGAAAATTTCATTTTTGACCAAAATCGACAGGTCCGTGGCTTAGGGAATTTCTCATATGCCACAAAACGGTTGAAGCTCCTGTACAAAAATGATGCTCCGAAATCAACTTCTGTAACCTTAGAGATACATTTTGGGATAGTACCTAAAGTTTAAAGCAGAAATTGGGGCACTTTCAAAATTTTCATTTTTGACCAAAATCGACAGGTCCGGGGCTTAGGGATTTTCTCATATGCCACAAAACGGTTGAAGCTCCTGTTCAAAAATGATGCTCCTAAATCAACTTCTGTCACCTTAGTGATACATTTTGGGATAGCACCTTAAGTTTAAAGCAGAAATTGGGGCACTTTTGACATTTTTATTTTTGACCAAAATCGACAGGTCCGGGGCTTAGGGAATTTCTCATATGCCACAAAACGGTTGAAGCTCCTGTTCAAAAATGATGCTCCGAAATCAACTTCTGTCACCTTAGTGATACATTTTGGGATAGTACCTAAAGTTTAAAGCAGAAATTGGGGCACTTTTGAAATTTTCATTTTTGACCAAAATTGACAGGTCCGGTGCTTAGGGAATTTCTTATATGCCACAAAACAGTTGAAGCTCCTGTTCAAAAATGATGCTCCGAAATCAACTTCTGTCACCTTAGTGATACATTTTGGGATAGTACCTAAAGTTTAAAGCAGAAATTGGGGCACTTTTGAGATTTTCATTTTTGACCAAAATTGACAGGTCCGGGGCTTAGGGAATTTCTCATATGGCACAAAACGGTTGAAGCTTCTGTTCAAAAATGATGCTAGGAAATCAACTTCTATCACCTTAGTGATACATTTTGGGACAGCACCTAAAGTTTAAAGCAGAAATTGGGGCACTTTTGAAATTTTCATTTTTGACCAAAATCGACAGGTCCGGGGCTTAGGGAATTTCTCATATGCCACAAAACGGTTGAAGCTTCTGTTCAAAAATGATGCTCCAAAATCAACGTCTGTCAACTTAGTGATACATTTTGGGATAGTACCTAAAGTTTAAAGCAGAAATTGGGGCACTTTTGAAAATTTCATTTTTGACCAAAATCGACAGGTCCGGGGCTTAGGGAATTTCTCATATGCCACAAAACGGTTGAAGCTCCTGTTCAAAAATGATGCTCCGAAATCAACTTCTGTCACCTTAGAGATACATTTTGGGATAGTACCTAAAGTTTAAAGCAGAAATTGGGGCACTTTTGAAAATTTCATTTTTGACCAAAATCGACAGGTCCGGGGCTTAGGGAATTTCTCATATGCCACAAAACGGTTGAAGCTCCTGTTCAAAAATGATGCTCCGAAATCAACTTCTGTCACCTTAGAGATACATTTTGGGATAGTACCTAAAGTTTAAAGCAGAAATTGGGGCACTTTTGAAATTTTCATTTTTGACCAAAATCGACAGGTCCGGGGCTTAGGGAATTTCTCATATGTCACAAAACGGTTGAAGCTTCTGTTAAAAAATGATGCTCCGAAATCAACTTCTGTCACCTTAGTGATACATTTTGGGACAGCACCTAAAGTTTAAAGCAGAAATTGGGGCACTTTTTGAAATTTTCATTTTTGACCAAAATCGACAGGTCCGGGGCTTAGGGAATTTCTCATATGCCACAAAACGGTTGAAGCTTCTGTTCAAAAATGATGCTCCAAAATCAACGTCTGTCAACTTAGTGATACATTTTGGGATAGTACCTAAAGTTTAAAGCAGAAATTGGGGCACTTTTGAAAATTTCATTTTTGACCAAAATCGACAGGTCCGGGGCTTAGGGAATTTCTCATATGCCACAAAACGGTTGAAGCTCCTGTTCAAAAATGATGCTCCGAAATCAACTTCTGTCACCTTAGAGATACATTTTGGGATAGTACCTAAAGTTTAAAGCAGAAATTAAGGCACTTTCAAAATTTTCATTTTTGACCAAAATCGACAGGTCCGGGGCTTAGGGATTTTCTCATATGCCACAAAACGGTTGAAGCTCCTGTTCAAAAATGATGCTCCTAAATCAACTTCTGTCACCTTAGTGATACATTTTGGGATAGCACCTTAAGTTTAAAGCAGAAATTGGGGCACTTTTGACATTTTTATTTTTGACCAAAATCGACAGGTCCGGGGCTTAGGGAATTTCTCATATGCCACAAAACGGTTGAAGCTCCTGTTCAAAAATGATGCTCCGAAATCAACTTCTGTCACCTTAGTGATACATTTTGGGATAGTACCTAAAGTTTAAAGCAGAAATTGGGGCACTTTTGAAATTTTCATTTTTGACCAAAATTGACAGGTCCGGTGCTTAGGGAATTTCTTATATGCCACAAAACAGTTGAAGCTCCTGTTCAAAAATGATGCTCCTAAATCAACTTCTGTCACCTTAGTGATACATTTTGGGATAGCACCTTAAGTTTAAAGCAGAAATTGGGGCACTTTTGAGATTTTCATTTTTGACCAAAATTGACAGGTCCGGGGCTTAGGGAATTTCTCATATGCCACAAAACGGTTGAAGCTCCTGTTCAAAAATGATGCTCCGAAATCAACTTCTGTCACCTTAGAGATACATTTTGGGATAGTACCTTAAGTTTAAAGCAGAAATTGGGGCACTTTTTAAATTTTCATTTTTGACCAAAATCGACAGGTCCGGGGCTTAGGGAATTTCTCATATGCCACAAAACGGTTGAAGCTTCTGTTCAAAAATGTTGCTCCAAAATCAACTTCTGTCACCTTAGTGATACATTTTGGGATAGCACCTACAGTTTAAAGCAGAAAATGGGGCACTTTTCAAATTTTCATTTTTGACCAATATCGACAGGTCCGGGGCTTAGGGAATTTCTCATATGCCAAAAAACGGTTGAAGCTTCTGTTCAAAAATGATGCTCCGAAATCAACTTCTGTCAACTTAGTGATACATTTTGGGATAGTACCTAAAGTTTAAAGCAGAAATTGGGGCACTTTTGAAATTTTAATTTTTGACCAAAATCGACAGGTCCGGGCCTTAGGGATTTTCTCATATGCCACAAAACGGTTGAAGCTCCTGTTCAAAAATGGTGCTCCTAAATCAACTTCTGTCACCTTAGTGATACATTTTGGGATAGCACCTAAAGTCTAAAGCAGAAATTGGGGCACTTTTGAAATTTTCATTTTTGACCAAAATCGACAGGTCCGGGGCTTAGGGAATTTCTCATATGCCACAAAACGGTTGAAGCTTCTGTTCAAAAATGATGCTCCAAAATCAACTTCTGTCACCTTAGTGATACATTTTGGGATAGCACCTACAGTTTAAAGCAGAAAATGGGGCACTTTTGACATTTTCATTTTTGACCAGAATCGACAGGTCCGGGGCTTAGGGAATTTCTCATATGCCACAAAACGGTTGAAGCTCCTGTTCAAAAATGATGCTCCGAAATCAACTTCTGTCAACTTAGTGATACATTTTGGGATAGTACCTAAAGTTTAAAGCAGAAATTGGGGCACTTTTGAGATTTTCATTTTTGACCAAAATCGACAGGTCCGGGCCATAGGGATTTTCTCATATGCCACAAAACGGTTGAAGCTTCTGTTCAAAAATGATGCTCCGAAATCAACTTCTGTCACCTTAGTGATACATTTTGGGATAGTACCTTAAGTTTAAAGCAGAAATTGGGGCACTTTTGAAAATTTCATTTTTGACCAAAATCGACAGGTCCGGGGCTTAGGGAATTTCTCATATGTCACAAAACGGTTGAAGCTTCTGTTAAAAAATGATGCTCCAAAATCAACTTCTGTCACCTTAGTGATACATTTTGGGACAGCACCTAAAGTTTAAAGCAGAAATTGGGGCACTTTTGAAATTTTCATTTTTGACCAAAATCGACAGGTCCGGGGCTTAGGGAATTTCTCATATGCCACAAAACGGTTGAAGCTTCTGTTCAAAAATGATGCTCCAAAATCAACGTCTGTCAACTTAGTGATACATTTTGGGATAGTACCTAAAGTTTAAAGCAGAAATTGGGGCACTTTTGAAAATTTCATTTTTGACCAAAATCGACAGGTCCGTGGCTTAGGGAATTTCTCATATGCCACAAAACGGTTGAAGCTCCTGTACAAAAATGATGCTCCGAAATCAACTTCTGTCACCTTAGAGATACATTTTGGGATAGTACCTAAAGTTTAAAGCAGAAATTGGGGCACTTTCAAAATTTTCATTTTTGACCAAAATCGACAGGTCCGGGGCTTAGGGATTTTCTCATATGCCACAAAACGGTTGAAGCTCCTGTTCAAAAATGATGCTCCTAAATCAACTTCTGTCACCTTAGTGATACATTTTGGGATAGCACCTTAAGTTTAAAGCAGAAATTGGGGCACTTTTGACATTTTTATTTTTGACCAAAATCGACAGGTCCGGGGCTTAGGGAATTTCTCATATGCCACAAAACGGTTGAAGCTCCTGTTCAAAAATGATGCTCCGAAATCAACTTCTGTCACCTTAGTGATACATTTTGGGATAGTACCTAAAGTTTAAAGCAGAAATTGGGGCACTTTTGAAATTTTCATTTTTGACCAAAATTGACAGGTCCGGTGCTTAGGGAATTTCTTATATGCCACAAAACAGTTGAAGCTCCTGTTCAAAAATGATGCTCCGAAATCAACTTCTGTCACCTTAGTGATACATTTTGGGATAGTACCTAAAGTTTAAAGCAGAAATTGGGGCACTTTTGAGATTTTCATTTTTGACCAAAATTGACAGGTCCGGGGCTTAGGGAATTTCTCATATGCCACAAAACGGTTGAAGCTCCTGTTCAAAAATGATGCTCCGAAATCAACTTCTGTCACCTTAGAGATACATTTTGGGATAGTACCTTAAGTTTAAAGCAGAAATTGGGGCACTTTTTAAATTTTCATTTTTGACCAAAATCGACAGGTCCGGGGCTTAGGGAATTTCTCATATGCCACAAAACGGTTGAAGCTTCTGTTCAAAAATGTTGCTCCAAAATCAACTTCTGTCACCTTAGTGATACATTTTGGGATAGCACCTACAGTTTAAAGCAGAAAATGGGGCACTTTTCAAATTTTCATTTTTGACCAATATCGACAGGTCCGGGGCTTAGGGAATTTCTCATATGCCAAAAAACGGTTGAAGCTTCTGTTCAAAAATGATGCTCCGAAATCAACTTCTGTCAACTTAGTGATACATTTTGGGATAGTACCTAAAGTTTAAAGCAGAAATTGGGGCACTTTTGAAATTTTAATTTTTGACCAAAATCGACAGGTCCGGGCCTTAGGGATTTTCTCATATGCCACAAAACGGTTGAAGCTCCTGTTCAAAAATGATGCTCCTAAATCAACTTCTGTCACCTTAGTGATACATTTTGGGATAGCACCTAAAGTCTAAAGCAGAAATTGGGGCACTTTTGAAATTTTCATTTTTGACCAAAATCGACAGGTCCGGGGCTTAGGGAATTTCTCATATGCCACAAAACGGTTGAAGCTTCTGTTCAAAAATGATGCTCCAAAATCAACTTCTGTCAACTTAGTGATACATTTTGGGATAGTACCTAAAGTTTAAAGCAGAAATTGGGGCACTTTTGAGATTTTCATTTTTGACCAAAATCGACAGGTCCGGGCCATAGGGATTTTCTCATATGCCACAAAACGGTTGAAGCTTCTGTTCAAAAATGATGCTCCGAAATCAACTTCTGTCACCTTAGTGATACATTTTGGGATAGTACCTTAAGTTTAGAGCAGAAATTGGGGCACTTTTGAAAATTTCATTTTTGACCAAAATCGACAGGTCCGGGGCTTAGGGAATTTCTCATATGCCACAAAATGGTTGAAGCTTCTGTTCAAAAATGATGCTCCGAAATCAACTTCTATCACCTTAGTGATACATTTTGGGATAGTACCTAAAGTTTAAAGCAGAAATTGGGGCACTTTTGAAATTTTCATTTTTGACCAAAATCGACAGGTCCGGGGCTTAGGGAATTTCTCATATGTCACAAAACGGTTGAAGCTTCTGTTAAAAAATGATGCTCCGAAATCAACTTCTGTCACCTTAGTGATACATTTTGGGACA
This sequence comes from Pseudophryne corroboree, assembly GCF_028390025.1. Classification (NCBI taxonomy): domain Eukaryota; kingdom Metazoa; phylum Chordata; class Amphibia; order Anura; family Myobatrachidae; genus Pseudophryne; species Pseudophryne corroboree. The sequence goes on from NW_026970436.1 coordinate 182,572, forward strand.
GCACCTAAAGTTTAAAGCAGAAATTGGGGCACTTTTGAAATTTTCATTTTTGACCAAAATCGACAGGTCCGGGGCTTAGGGAATTTCTCATATGCCACAAAACGGTTGAAGCTTCTGTTCAAAAATGATGCTCCAAAATCAACGTCTGTCAACTTAGTGATACATTTTGGGATAGTACCTAAAGTTTAAAGCAGAAATTGGGGAACTTTTGAAAATTTCATTTTTGACCAAAATCGACAGGTCCGGGGCTTAGGGAATTTCTCATATGCCACAAAACGGTTGAAGCTCCTGTTCAAAAATGATGCTCCGAAATCAACTTCTGTCACCTTAGAGATACATTTTGGGATAGTACCTAAAGTTTAAAGCAGAAATTGGGGCACTTTCAAAATTTTCATTTTTGACCAAAATCGACAGGTCCGGGGCTTAGGGATTTTCTCATATGCCACAAAACGGTTGAAGCTCCTGTTCAAAAATGATGCTCCTAAATCAACTTCTGTCACCTTAGTGATACATTTTGGGATAGCACCTTAAGTTTAAAGCAGAAATTGGGGCACTTTTGACATTTTTATTTTTGACCAAAATCGACAGGTCCGGGGCTTAGGGAAATTCTCATATGCCACAAAACGGTTGAAGCTCCTGTTCAAAAATGATGTTCCGAAATCAACTTCTGTCACCTTAGTGATACATTTTGGGATAGTACCTAAAGTTTAAAGCAGAAATTGGGGCACTTTTGAAATTTTCATTTTTGACCAAAATCGACAGGTCCGGGGCTTAGGGATTTTCTCATATGCCACAAAACGGTTGAAGCGCCTGTTCAAAAATGATGCTCCAAAATCAACTTCTGTCACCTTAGTGATACATTTTGGGATAGCACCTACAGTTTAAAGCAGAAAATGGGGCACTTTTGAAATTTTCATTTTTGACCAATATCGACAGGTCCGGGGCTTAGGGAATTTCTCATATGCCAAAAAACGGTTGAAGCTTCTGTTCAAAAATGATGCTCCGAAATCAACTTCTGTCAACTTAGTGATACATTTTGGGATAGTACCTAAAGTTTAAAGCAGAAATTGGGGCACTTTTGAATTTTTCATTTTTGACCAGAATCGACAGGTTCGGGGCTTAGGGAATTTCTCATATGCCACAAAACGGTTGAAGCTTCTGTTCAAAAATGATGCTCCAAAATCAACTTCTGTCACCTTAGTGATACATTTTGGGATAGCACCTACAGTTTAAAGCAGAAAATGGGGCACTTTTCAAATTTTCATTTTTGACCAAAATCGACAGGTCCGGGCCTTAGGGATTTTCTCATATGCCACAAAACGGTTGAAGCTCCTGTTCAAAAATGATGCTCCTAAATCAACTTCTGTCACCTTAGTGATACATTTTGGGATAGCACCTAAAGTCTAAAGCAGAAATTGGGGCACTTTTGAGATTTTCATTTTTGACCAAAATCGACAGGTCCGGGCCATAGGGATTTTCTCATATGCCACAAAACGGTTGAAGCTCCTGTTCAAAAATGATGCTCCGAAATCAACTTCTGTCACCTTAGAGATACATTTTGGGATAGTACCTAAAGTTTAAAGCAGAAATTGGGGCACTTTCAAAATTTTCATTTTTGACCAAAATCGACAGGTCCGGGGCTTAGGGATTTTCTCATATGCCACAAAACGGTTGAAGCTCCTGTTCAAAAATGATGCTCCTAAATCAACTTCTGTCACCTTAGTGATACATTTTGGGATAGCACCTTAAGTTTAAAGCAGAAATTGGGGCACTTTTGACATTTTTATTTTTGACCAAAATCGACAGGTCCGGGGCTTAGGGAAATTCTCATATGCCACAAAACGGTTGAAGCTCCTGTTCAAAAATGATGTTCCGAAATCAACTTCTGTCACCTTAGTGATACATTTTGGGATAGTACCTAAAGTTTAAAGCAGAAATTGGGGCACTTTTGAAATTTTCATTTTTGACCAAAATCGACAGGTCCGGGGCTTAGGGATTTTCTCATATGCCACAAAACGGTTGAAGCGCCTGTTCAAAAATGATGCTCCAAAATCAACTTCTGTCACCTTAGTGATACATTTTGGGATAGCACCTACAGTTTAAAGCAGAAAATGGGGCACTTTTGAAATTTTCATTTTTGACCAATATCGACAGGTCCGGGGCTTAGGGAATTTCTCATATGCCAAAAAACGGTTGAAGCTTCTGTTCAAAAATGATGCTCCGAAATCAACTTCTGTCAACTTAGTGATACATTTTGGGATAGTACCTAAAGTTTAAAGCAGAAATTGGGGCACTTTTGAATTTTTCATTTTTGACCAGAATCGACAGGTCCGGGGCTTAGGGAATTTCTCATATGCCACAAAACGGTTGAAGCTTCTGTTCAAAAATGATGCTCCAAAATCAACTTCTGTCACCTTAGTGATACATTTTGGGATAGCACCTACAGTTTAAAGCAGAAAATGGGGCACTTTTCAAATTTTCATTTTTGACCAATATCGACAGGTCCGGGGCTTAGGGAATTTCTCATATGCCAAAAAACGGTTGAAGCTTCTGTTCAAAAATGATGCTCCGAAATCAACTTCTATCACCTTAGTGATACATTTTGGGATAGTACCTAAAGTTTAAAGCAGAAATTGGGGCACTTTTGAAATTTTCATTTTTGACCAAAATCGACAGGTCCGGGGCTTAGGGAATTTCTCATATGTCACAAAACGGTTGAAGCTTCTGTTAAAAAATGATGCTCCGAAATCAACTTCTGTCACCTTAGTGATACATTTTGGGACAGCACCTAAAGTTTAAAGCAGAAATTGGGGCACTTTTGAAATTTTCATTTTTGACCAAAATCGACAGGTCCGGGGCTTAGGGAATTTCTCATATGCCACAAAACGGTTGAAGCTTCTGTTCAAAAATGATGCTCCAAAATCAACGTCTGTCAACTTAGTGATACATTTTGGGATAGTACCTAAAGTTTAAAGCAGAAATTGGGGCACTTTTGAAAATTTCATTTTTGACCAAAATCGACAGGTCCGGGGCTTAGGGAATTTCTCATATGCCACAAAACGGTTGAAGCTCCTGTTCAAAAATGATGCTCCGAAATCAACTTCTGTCACCTTAGAGATACATTTTGGGATAGTACCTAAAGTTTAAAGCAGAAATTGGGGCACTTTCAAAATTTTCATTTTTGACCAAAATCGACAGGTCCGGGGCTTAGGGAATTTCTCATATGCCACAAAACGGTTGAAGCTTCTGTTCAAAAATGATGCTCCGAAATCAACTTCTGTCAACTTAGTGATACATTTTGGGATAGTACCTAAAGTTTAAAGCAGAAATTGGGGCACTTTTGAAATTTTAATTTTTGACCAAAATCGACAGGTCCGGGCCTTAGGGATTTTCTCATATGCCACAAAACGGTTGAAGCTCCTGTTCAAAAATGATGCTCCTAAATCAACTTCTGTCACCTTAGTGATACATTTTGGGATAGCACCTAAAGTCTAAAGCAGAAATTGGGGCACTTTTGAAATTTTCATTTTTGACCAAAATCGACAGGTCCGGGGCTTAGGGAATTTCTCATATGCCACAAAACGGTTGAAGCTTCTGTTCAAAAATGATGCTCCAAAATCAACTTCTGTCACCTTAGTGATACATTTTGGGATAGCACCTACAGTTTAAAGCAGAAAATGGGGCACTTTTGACATTTTCATTTTTGACCAGAATCGACAGGTCCGGGGCTTAGGGAATTTCTCATATGCCACAAAACGGTTGAAGCTCCTGTTCAAAAATGATGCTCCGAAATCAACTTCTGTCAACTTAGTGATACATTTTGGGATAGTACCTAAAGTTTAAAGCAGAAATTGGGGCACTTTTGAGATTTTCATTTTTGACCAAAATCGACAGGTCCGGGCCATAGGGATTTTCTCATATGCCACAAAACGGTTGAAGCTTCTGTTCAAAAATGATGCTCCGAAATCAACTTCTGTCACCTTAGTGATACATTTTGGGATAGTACCTTAAGTTTAAAGCAGAAATTGGGGCACTTTTGAAAATTTCATTTTTGACCAAAATCGACAGGTCCGGGGCTTAGGGAATTTCTCATATGTCACAAAACGGTTGAAGCTTCTGTTAAAAAATGATGCTCCGAAATCAACTTCTGTCACCTTAGTGATACATTTTGGGACAGCACCTAAAGTTTAAAGCAGGAATTGGGGCACTTTTGAAATTTTCATTTTTGACCAAAATCGACAGGTCCGGGGCTTAGGGAATTTCTCATATGCCACAAAACGGTTGAAGCTTCTGTTCAAAAATGATGCTCCAAAATCAACGTCTGTCAACTTAGTGATACATTTTGGGATAGTACCTAAAGTTTAAAGCAGAAATTGGGGCACTTTTGAAAATTTCATTTTTGACCAAAATCGACAGGTCCGGGGCTTAGGGAATTTCTCATATGCCACAAAACGGTTGAAGCTCCTGTACAAAAATGATGCTCCGAAATCAACTTCTGTCACCTTAGAGATACATTTTGGGATAGTACCTAAAGTTTAAAGCAGAAATTGGGGCACTTTCAAAATTTTCATTTTTGACCAAAATCGACAGGTCCGGGGCTTAGGGATTTTCTCATATGCCACAAAACGGTTGAAGCTCCTGTTCAAAAATGATGCTCCTAAATCAACTTCTGTCACCTTAGTGATACATTTTGGGATAGCACCTTAAGTTTAAAGCAGAAATTGGGGCACTTTTGACATTTTTATTTTTGACCAAAATCGACAGGTCCGGGGCTTAGGGAATTTCTCATATGCCACAAAACGGTTGAAGCTCCTGTTCAAAAATGATGCTCCGAAATCAACTTCTGTCACCTTAGTGATACATTTTGGGATAGTACCTAAAGTTTAAAGCAGAAATTGGGGCACTTTTGAAATTTTCATTTTTGACCAAAATTGAGAGGTCCGGTGCTTAGGGAATTTCTTATATGCCACAAAACAGTTGAAGCTCCTGTTCAAAAATGATGCTCCGAAATCAACTTCTGTCACCTTAGTGATACATTTTGGGATAGTACCTAAAGTTTAAAGCAGAAATTGGGGCACTTTTGAGATTTTCATTTTTGACCAAAATTGACAGGTCCGGGGCTTAGGGAATTTCTCATATGCCACAAAACGGTTGAAGCTCCTGTTCAAAAATGATGCTCCGAAATCAACTTCTGTCACCTTAGAGATACATTTTGGGATAGTACCTTAAGTTTAAAGCAGAAATTGGGGCACTTTTTAAATTTTCATTTTTGACCAAAATCGACAGGTCCGGGGCTTAGGGAATTTCTCATATGCCACAAAACGGTTGAAGCTTCTGTTCAAAAATGATGCTCCAAAATCAACTTCTGTCACCTTAGTGATACATTTTGGGATAGCACCTACAGTTTAAAGCAGAAAATGGGGCACTTTCGACATTTTCATTTTTGACCAGAATCGACAGGTCCGGGGCTTAGGGAATTTCTCATATGTCACAAAACGGTTGAAGCTTCTGTTAAAAAATGATGCTCCGAAATCAACTTCTGTCACCTTAGTGATACATTTTGGGACAGCACCTAAAGTTTAAAGCAGAAATTGGGGCACTTTTTGAAATTTTCATTTTTGACCAAAATCGACAGGTCCGGGGCTTAGGGAATTTCTCATATGCCACAAAACGGTTGAAGCTTCTGTTCAAAAATGATGCTCCAAAATCAACGTCTGTCAACTTAGTGATACATTTTGGGATAGTACCTAAAGTTTAAAGCAGAAATTGGGGCACTTTTGAAAATTTCATTTTTGACCAAAATCGACAGGTCCGGGGCTTAGGGAATTTCTCATATGCCACAAAACGGTTGAAGCTCCTGTTCAAAAATGATGCTCCGAAATCAACTTCTGTCACCTTAGAGATACATTTTGGGATAGTACCTAAAGTTTAAAGCAGAAATTAAGGCACTTTCAAAATTTTCATTTTTGACCAAAATCGACAGGTCCGGGGCTTAGGGATTTTCTCATATGCCACAAAACGGTTGAAGCTCCTGTTCAAAAATGATGCTCCTAAATCAACTTCTGTCACCTTAGTGATACATTTTGGGATAGCACCTTAAGTTTAAAGCAGAAATTGGGGCACTTTTGACATTTTTATTTTTGACCAAAATCGACAGGTCCGGGGCTTAGGGAATTTCTCATATGCCACAAAACGGTTGAAGCTCCTGTTCAAAAATGATGCTCCGAAATCAACTTCTGTCACCTTAGTGATACATTTTGGGATAGTACCTAAAGTTTAAAGCAGAAATTGGGGCACTTTTGAAATTTTCATTTTTGACCAAAATTGACAGGTCCGGTGCTTAGGGAATTTCTTATATGCCACAAAACAGTTGAAGCTCCTGTTCAAAAATGATGCTCCTAAATCAACTTCTGTCACCTTAGTGATACATTTTGGGATAGCACCTTAAGTTTAAAGCAGAAATTGGGGCACTTTTGAGATTTTCATTTTTGACCAAAATTGACAGGTCCGGGGCTTAGGGAATTTCTCATATGCCACAAAACGGTTGAAGCTCCTGTTCAAAAATGATGCTCCGAAATCAACTTCTGTCACCTTAGTGATACATTTTGGGATAGCACCTACAGTTTAAAGCAGAAAATGGGGCACTTTTCAAATTTTCATTTTTGACCAATATCGACAGGTCCGGGGCTTAGGGAATTTCTCATATGCCACAAATTGGTTGAAGCTTCTGTTCAAAAATGTTGCTCCAAAATCAACTTCTGTCACCTTAGTGATACATTTTGGGATAGCACCTACAGTTTAAAGCAGAAAATGGGGCACTTTTCAAATTTTCATTTTTGACCAATATCGACAGGTCCGGGGCTTAGGGAATTTCTCATATGCCAAAAAACGGTTGAAGCTTCTGTTCAAAAATGATGCTCCGAAATCAACTTCTGTCAACTTAGTGATACATTTTGGGATAGTACCTAAAGTTTAAAGCAGAAATTGGGGCACTTTTGAAATTTTAATTTTTGACCAAAATCGACAGGTCCGGGCCTTAGGGATTTTCTCATATGCCACAAAACGGTTGAAGCTCCTGTTCAAAAATGGTGCTCCTAAATCAACTTCTGTCACCTTAGTGATACATTTTGGGATAGCACCTAAAGTCTAAAGCAGAAATTGGGGCACTTTTGAAATTTTCATTTTTGACCAAAATCGACAGGTCCGGGGCTTAGGGAATTTCTCATATGCCACAAAACGGTTGAAGCTTCTGTTCAAAAATGATGCTCCAAAATCAACTTCTGTCACCTTAGTGATACATTTTGGGATAGCACCTACAGTTTAAAGCAGAAAATGGGGCACTTTTGACATTTTCATTTTTGACCAGAATCGACAGGTCCGGGGCTTAGGGAATTTCTCATATGCCACAAAACGGTTGAAGCTCCTGTTCAAAAATGATGCTCCGAAATCAACTTCTGTCAACTTAGTGATACATTTTGGGATAGTACCTAAAGTTTAAAGCAGAAATTGGGGCACTTTTGAGATTTTCATTTTTGACCAAAATCGACAGGTCCGGGCCATAGGGATTTTCTCATATGCCACAAAACGGTTGAAGCTTCTGTTCAAAAATGATGCTCCGAAATCAACTTCTGTCACCTTAGTGATACATTTTGGGATAGTACCTTAAGTTTAAAGCAGAAATTGGGGCACTTTTGAAAATTTCATTTTTGACCAAAATCGACAGGTCCGGGGCTTAGGGAATTTCTCATATGTCACAAAACGGTTGAAGCTTCTGTTAAAAAATGATGCTCCGAAATCAACTTCTGTCACCTTAGTGATACATTTTGGGACAGCACCTAAAGTTTAAAGCAGAAATTGGGGCACTTTTGAAATTTTCATTTTTGACCAAAATCGACAGGTCCGGGGCTTAGGGAATTTCTCATATGCCACAAAACGGTTGAAGCTTCTGTTCAAAAATGATGCTCCAAAATCAACGTCTGTCAACTTAGTGATACATTTTGGGATAGTACCTAAAGTTTAAAGCAGAAATTGGGGCACTTTTGAAAATTTCATTTTTGACCAAAATCGACAGGTCCGTGGCTTAGGGAATTTCTCATATGCCACAAAACGGTTGAAGCTCCTGTACAAAAATGATGCTCCGAAATCAACTTCTGTCACCTTAGAGATACATTTTGGGATAGTACCTAAAGTTTAAAGCAGAAATTGGGGCACTTTCAAAATTTTCATTTTTGACCAAAATCGACAGGTCCGGGGCTTAGGGATTTTCTCATATGCCACAAAACGGTTGAAGCTCCTGTTCAAAAATGATGCTCCTAAATCAACTTCTGTCACCTTAGTGATACATTTTGGGATAGCACCTTAAGTTTAAAGCAGAAATTGGGGCACTTTTGACATTTTTATTTTTGACCAAAATCGACAGGTCCGGGGCTTAGGGAATTTCTCATATGCCACAAAACGGTTGAAGCTCCTGTTCAAAAATGATGCTCCGAAATCAACTTCTGTCACCTTAGTGATACATTTTGGGATAGTACCTAAAGTTTAAAGCAGAAATTGGGGCACTTTTGAAATTTTCATTTTTGACCAAAATTGACAGGTCCGGTGCTTAGGGAATTTCTTATATGCCACAAAACAGTTGAAGCTCCTGTTCAAAAATGATGCTCCTAAATCAACTTCTGTCACCTTAGTGATACATTTTGGGATAGTACCTTAAGTTTAAAGCAGAAATTGGGGCACTTTTGAAAATTTCATTTTTGACCAAAATCGACAGGTCCGGGGCTTAGGGAATTTCTCATATGCCACAAAACGGTTGAAGCTTCTGTTCAAAAATGATGCTAGGAAATCAACTTCTATCACCTTAGTGATACATTTTGGGACAGCACCTAAAGTTTAAAGCCGAAATTGGGGCACTTTTGAAATTTTCATTTTTGACCAAAATCGACAGGTCCGGGGCTTAGGGAATTTCTCATATGCCACAAAACGGTTGAAGCTTCTGTTCAAAAATGATGCTCCAAAATCAACGTCTGTCAACTTAGTGATACATTTTGGGATAGTACCTAAAGTTTAAAGCAGAAATTGGGGCACTTTTGAAAATTTCATTTTTGACCAAAATCGACAGGTCCGGGGCTTAGGGAATTTCTCATATGCCACAAAACGGTTGAAGCTCCTGTTCAAAAATGATGCTCCGAAATCAACTTCTGTCACCTTAGAGATACATTTTGGGATAGTACCTAAAGTTTAAAGCAGAAATTGGGGCACTTTTGAAATTTTCATTTTTGACCAAAATCGACAGGTCCGGGGCTTAGGGAATTTCTCATATGCCACAAAACGGTTGAAGCTTCTGTTCAAAAATGATGCTCCAAAATCAACTTCTGTCACCTTAGTGATACATTTTGGGATAGCACCTACAGTTTAAAGCAGAAAATGGGGCACTTTCGACATTTTCATTTTTGACCAGAATCGACAGGTCCGGGGCTTAGGGAATTTCTCATATGTCACAAAACGGTTGAAGCTTCTGTTAAAAAATGATGCTCCGAAATCAACTTCTGTCACCTTAGTGATACATTTTGGGACAGCACCTAAAGTTTAAAGCAGAAATTGGGGCACTTTTTGAAATTTTCATTTTTGACCAAAATCGACAGGTCCGGGGCTTAGGGAATTTCTCATATGCCACAAAACGGTTGAAGCTTCTGTTCAAAAATGATGCTCCAAAATCAACGTCTGTCAACTTAGTGATACATTTTGGGATAGTACCTAAAGTTTAAAGCAGAAATTGGGGCACTTTTGAAAATTTCATTTTTGACCAAAATCGACAGGTCCGGGGCTTAGGGAATTTCTCATATGCCACAAAACGGTTGAAGCTCCTGTTCAAAAATGATGCTCCGAAATCAACTTCTGTCACCTTAGAGATACATTTTGGGATAGTACCTAAAGTTTAAAGCAGAAATTAAGGCACTTTCAAAATTTTCATTTTTGACCAAAATCGACAGGTCCGGGGCTTAGGGATTTTCTCATATGCCACAAAACGGTTGAAGCTCCTGTTCAAAAATGATGCTCCTAAATCAACTTCTGTCACCTTAGTGATACATTTTGGGATAGCACCTTAAGTTTAAAGCAGAAATTGGGGCACTTTTGACATTTTTATTTTTGACCAAAATCGACAGGTCCGGGGCTTAGGGAATTTCTCATATGCCACAAAACGGTTGAAGCTCCTGTTCAAAAATGATGCTCCGAAATCAACTTCTGTCACCTTAGTGATACATTTTGGGATAGTACCTAAAGTTTAAAGCAGAAATTGGGGCACTTTTGAAATTTTCATTTTTGACCAAAATTGACAGGTCCGGTGCTTAGGGAATTTCTTATATGCCACAAAACAGTTGAAGCTCCTGTTCAAAAATGATGCTCCTAAATCAACTTCTGTCACCTTAGTGATACATTTTGGGATAGCACCTTAAGTTTAAAGCAGAAATTGGGGCACTTTTGAGATTTTCATTTTTGACCAAAATTGACAGGTCCGGGGCTTAGGGAATTTCTCATATGCCACAAAACGGTTGAAGCTCCTGTTCAAAAATGATGCTCCGAAATCAACTTCTGTCACCTTAGAGATACATTTTGGGATAGTACCTTAAGTTTAAAGCAGAAATTGGGGCACTTTTTAAATTTTCATTTTTGACCAAAATCGACAGGTCCGGGGCTTAGGGAATTTCTCATATGCCACAAAACGGTTGAAGCTTCTGTTCAAAAATGTTGCTCCAAAATCAACTTCTGTCACCTTAGTGATACATTTTGGGATAGCACCTACAGTTTAAAGCAGAAAATGGGGCACTTTTCAAATTTTCATTTTTGACCAATATCGACAGGTCCGGGGCTTAGGGAATTTCTCATATGCCAAAAAACGGTTGAAGCTTCTGTTCAAAAATGATGCTCCGAAATCAACTTCTGTCAACTTAGTGATACATTTTGGGATAGTACCTAAAGTTTAAAGCAGAAATTGGGGCACTTTTGAAATTTTAATTTTTGACCAAAATCGACAGGTCCGGGCCTTAGGGATTTTCTCATATGCCACAAAACGGTTGAAGCTCCTGTTCAAAAATGGTGCTCCTAAATCAACTTCTGTCACCTTAGTGATACATTTTGGGATAGCACCTAAAGTCTAAAGCAGAAATTGGGGCACTTTTGAAATTTTCATTTTTGACCAAAATCGACAGGTCCGGGGCTTAGGGAATTTCTCATATGCCACAAAACGGTTGAAGCTTCTGTTCAAAAATGATGCTCCAAAATCAACTTCTGTCACCTTAGTGATACATTTTGGGATAGCACCTACAGTTTAAAGCAGAAAATGGGGCACTTTTGACATTTTCATTTTTGACCAGAATCGACAGGTCCGGGGCTTAGGGAATTTCTCATATGCCACAAAACGGTTGAAGCTCCTGTTCAAAAATGATGCTCCGAAATCAACTTCTGTCAACTTAGTGATACATTTTGGGATAGTACCTAAAGTTTAAAGCAGAAATTGGGGCACTTTTGAGATTTTCATTTTTGACCAAAATCGACAGGTCCGGGCCATAGGGATTTTCTCATATGCCACAAAACGGTTGAAGCTTCTGTTCAAAAATGATGCTCCGAAATCAACTTCTGTCACCTTAGTGATACATTTTGGGATAGTACCTTAAGTTTAAAGCAGAAATTGGGGCACTTTTGAAAATTTCATTTTTGACCAAAATCGACAGGTCCGGGGCTTAGGGAATTTCTCATATGTCACAAAACGGTTGAAGCTTCTGTTAAAAAATGATGCTCCGAAATCAACTTCTGTCACCTTAGTGATACATTTTGGGACAGCACCTAAAGTTTAAAGCAGAAATTGGGGCACTTTTGAAATTTTCATTTTTGACCAAAATCGACAGGTCCGGGGCTTAGGGAATTTCTCATATGCCACAAAACGGTTGAAGCTTCTGTTCAAAAATGATGCTCCAAAATCAACGTCTGTCAACTTAGTGATACATTTTGGGATAGTACCTAAAGTTTAAAGCAGAAATTGGGGCACTTTTGAAAATTTCATTTTTGACCAAAATCGACAGGTCCGTGGCTTAGGGAATTTCTCATATGCCACAAAACGGTTGAAGCTCCTGTACAAAAATGATGCTCCGAAATCAACTTCTGTAACCTTAGAGATACATTTTGGGATAGTACCTAAAGTTTAAAGCAGAAATTGGGGCACTTTCAAAATTTTCATTTTTGACCAAAATCGACAGGTCCGGGGCTTAGGGATTTTCTCATATGCCACAAAACGGTTGAAGCTCCTGTTCAAAAATGATGCTCCTAAATCAACTTCTGTCACCTTAGTGATACATTTTGGGATAGCACCTTAAGTTTAAAGCAGAAATTGGGGCACTTTTGACATTTTTATTTTTGACCAAAATCGACAGGTCCGGGGCTTAGGGAATTTCTCATATGCCACAAAACGGTTGAAGCTCCTGTTCAAAAATGATGCTCCGAAATCAACTTCTGTCACCTTAGTGATACATTTTGGGATAGTACCTAAAGTTTAAAGCAGAAATTGGGGCACTTTTGAAATTTTCATTTTTGACCAAAATTGACAGGTCCGGTGCTTAGGGAATTTCTTATATGCCACAAAACAGTTGAAGCTCCTGTTCAAAAATGATGCTCCGAAATCAACTTCTGTCACCTTAGTGATACATTTTGGGATAATACCTAAAGTTTAAAGCAGAAATTGGGGCACTTTTGAGATTTTCATTTTTGACCAAAATTGACAGGTCCGGGGCTTAGGGAATTTCTCATATGGCACAAAACGGTTGAAGCGCCTGTTCAAAAATGATGCTCCTAAATCAACTTCTGTCACCTTAGTGATACATTTTGGGATAGTACCTTAAGTTTAAAGCAGAAATTGGGGCACTTTTGAAAATTTCATTTTTGACCAAAATCGACAGGTCCGGGGCTTAGGGAATTTCTCATATGCCACAAAACGGTTGAAGCTTCTGTTCAAAAATGATGCTAGGAAATCAACTTCTATCACCTTAGTGATACATTTTGGGACAGCACCTAAAGTTTAAAGCAGAAATTGGGGCACTTTTGAAATTTTCATTTTTGACCAAAATCGACAGGTCCGGGGCTTAGGGAATTTCTCATATGCCACAAAACGGTTGAAGCTTCTGTTCAAAAATGATGCTCCAAAATCAACGTCTGTCAACTTAGTGATACATTTTGGGATAGTACCTAAAGTTTAAAGCAGAAATTGGGGCACTTTTGAAAATTTCATTTTTGACCAAAATCGACAGGTCCGGGGCTTAGGGAATTTCTCATATGCCACAAAACGGTTGAAGCTCCTGTTCAAAAATGATGCTCCGAAATCAACTTCTGTCACCTTAGAGATACATTTTGGGATAGTACCTAAAGTTTAAAGCAGAAATTGGGGCACTTTTGAAAATTTCATTTTTGACCAAAATCGACAGGTCCGGGGCTTAGGGAATTTCTCATATGCCACAAAACGGTTGAAGCTCCTGTTCAAAAATGATGCTCCGAAATCAACTTCTGTCACCTTAGAGATACATTTTGGGATAGTACCTAAAGTTTAAAGCAGAAATTGGGGCACTTTTGAAATTTTCATTTTTGACCAAAATCGACAGGTCCGGGGCTTAGGGAATTTCTCATATGTCACAAAACGGTTGAAGCTTCTGTTAAAAAATGATGCTCCGAAATCAACTTCTGTCACCTTAGTGATACATTTTGGGACAGCACCTAAAGTTTAAAGCAGAAATTGGGGCACTTTTTGAAATTTTCATTTTTGACCAAAATCGACAGGTCCGGGGCTTAGGGAATTTCTCATATGCCACAAAACGGTTGAAGCTTCTGTTCAAAAATGATGCTCCAAAATCAACGTCTGTCAACTTAGTGATACATTTTGGGATAGTACCTAAAGTTTAAAGCAGAAATTGGGGCACTTTTGAAAATTTCATTTTTGACCAAAATCGACAGGTCCGGGGCTTAGGGAATTTCTCATATGCCACAAAACGGTTGAAGCTCCTGTTCAAAAATGATGCTCCGAAATCAACTTCTGTCACCTTAGAGATACATTTTGGGATAGTACCTAAAGTTTAAAGCAGAAATTAAGGCACTTTCAAAATTTTCATTTTTGACCAAAATCGACAGGTCCGGGGCTTAGGGATTTTCTCATATGCCACAAAACGGTTGAAGCTCCTGTTCAAAAATGATGCTCCTAAATCAACTTCTGTCACCTTAGTGATACATTTTGGGATAGCACCTTAAGTTTAAAGCAGAAATTGGGGCACTTTTGACATTTTTATTTTTGACCAAAATCGACAGGTCCGGGGCTTAGGGAATTTCTCATATGCCACAAAACGGTTGAAGCTCCTGTTCAAAAATGATGCTCCGAAATCAACTTCTGTCACCTTAGTGATACATTTTGGGATAGTACCTAAAGTTTAAAGCAGAAATTGGGGCACTTTTGAAATTTTCATTTTTGACCAAAATTGACAGGTCCGGTGCTTAGGGAATTTCTTATATGCCACAAAACAGTTGAAGCTCCTGTTCAAAAATGATGCTCCTAAATCAACTTCTGTCACCTTAGTGATACATTTTGGGATAGCACCTAAAGTTTAAAGCAGAAATTGGGGCACTTTTGAAATTTTCATTTTTGACCAAAATCGACAGGTCCGGGGCTTAGGGAATTTCTCATATGCCACAAAACGGTTGAAGCTTCTGTTCAAAAATGATGCTCCAAAATCAACGTCTGTCAACTTAGTGATACATTTTGGGATAGTACCTAAAGTTTAAAGCAGAAATTGGGGCACTTTTGAAAATTTCATTTTTGACCAAAATCGACAGGTCCGTGGCTTAGGGAATTTCTCATATGCCACAAAACGGTTGAAGCTCCTGTACAAAAATGATGCTCCGAAATCAACTTCTGTCACCTTAGAGATACATTTTGGGATAGTACCTAAAGTTTAAAGCAGAAATTGGGGCACTTTCAAAATTTTCATTTTTGACCAAAATCGACAGGTCCGGGGCTTAGGGATTTTCTCATATGCCACAAAACGGTTGAAGCTCCTGTTCAAAAATGATGCTCCTAAATCAACTTCTGTCACCTTAGTGATACATTTTGGGATAGCACCTTAAGTTTAAAGCAGAAATTGGGGCACTTTTGACATTTTTATTTTTGACCAAAATCGACAGGTCCGGGGCTTAGGGAATTTCTCATATGCCACAAAACGGTTGAAGCTCCTGTTCAAAAATGATGCTCCGAAATCAACTTCTGTCACCTTAGTGATACATTTTGGGATAGTACCTAAAGTTTAAAGCAGAAATTGGGGCACTTTTGAAATTTTCATTTTTGACCAAAATTGACAGGTCCGGTGCTTAGGGAATTTCTTATATGCCACAAAACAGTTGAAGCTCCTGTTCAAAAATGATGCTCCGAAATCAACTTCTGTCACCTTAGTGATACATTTTGGGATAGTACCTAAAGTTTAAAGCAGAAATTGGGGCACTTTTGAGATTTTCATTTTTGACCAAAATTGACAGGTCCGGGGCTTAGGGAATTTCTCATATGCCACAAAACGGTTGAAGCTCCTGTTCAAAAATGATGCTCCGAAATCAACTTCTGTCACCTTAGAGATACATTTTGGGATAGTACCTTAAGTTTAAAGCAGAAATTGGGGCACTTTTTAAATTTTCATTTTTGACCAAAATCGACAGGTCCGGGGCTTAGGGAATTTCTCATATGCCACAAAACGGTTGAAGCTTCTGTTCAAAAATGTTGCTCCAAAATCAACTTCTGTCACCTTAGTGATACATTTTGGGATAGCACCTACAGTTTAAAGCAGAAAATGGGGCACTTTTCAAATTTTCATTTTTGACCAATATCGACAGGTCCGGGGCTTAGGGAATTTCTCATATGCCAAAAAACGGTTGAAGCTTCTGTTCAAAAATGATGCTCCGAAATCAACTTCTGTCAACTTAGTGATACATTTTGGGATAGTACCTAAAGTTTAAAGCAGAAATTGGGGCACTTTTGAAATTTTAATTTTTGACCAAAATCGACAGGTCCGGGCCTTAGGGATTTTCTCATATGCCACAAAACGGTTGAAGCTCCTGTTCAAAAATGATGCTCCTAAATCAACTTCTGTCACCTTAGTGATACATTTTGGGATAGCACCTAAAGTCTAAAGCAGAAATTGGGGCACTTTTGAAATTTTCATTTTTGACCAAAATCGACAGGTCCGGGGCTTAGGGAATTTCTCATATGCCACAAAACGGTTGAAGCTTCTGTTCAAAAATGATGCTCCAAAATCAACTTCTGTCAACTTAGTGATACATTTTGGGATAGTACCTAAAGTTTAAAGCAGAAATTGGGGCACTTTTGAGATTTTCATTTTTGACCAAAATCGACAGGTCCGGGCCATAGGGATTTTCTCATATGCCACAAAACGGTTGAAGCTTCTGTTCAAAAATGATGCTCCGAAATCAACTTCTGTCACCTTAGTGATACATTTTGGGATAGTACCTTAAGTTTAGAGCAGAAATTGGGGCACTTTTGAAAATTTCATTTTTGACCAAAATCGACAGGTCCGGGGCTTAGGGAATTTCTCATATGCCACAAAATGGTTGAAGCTTCTGTTCAAAAATGATGCTCCGAAATCAACTTCTATCACCTTAGTGATACATTTTGGGATAGTACCTAAAGTTTAAAGCAGAAATTGGGGCACTTTTGAAATTTTCATTTTTGACCAAAATCGACAGGTCCGGGGCTTAGGGAATTTCTCATATGTCACAAAACGGTTGAAGCTTCTGTTAAAAAATGATGCTCCGAAATCAACTTCTGTCACCTTAGTGATACATTTTGGGACAGCACCTAAAGTTTAAAGCAGAAATTGGGGCACTTTTGAAATTTTCATTTTTGACCAAAATCGACAGGTCCGGGGCTTAGGGAATTTCTCATATGCCACAAAACGGTTGAAGCTTCTGTTCAAAAATGATGCTCCAAAATCAACGTCTGTCAACTTAGTGATACATTTTGGGATAGTACCTAAAGTTTAAAGCAGAAATTGGGGAACTTTTGAAAATTTCATTTTTGACCAAAATCGACAGGTCCGGGGCTTAGGGAATTTCTCATATGCCACAAAACGGTTGAAGCTCCTGTTCAAAAATGATGCTCCGAAATCAACTTCTGTCACCTTAGAGATACATTTTGGGATAGTACCTAAAGTTTAAAGCAGAAATTGGGGCACTTTCAAAATTTTCATTTTTGACCAAAATCGACAGGTCCGGGGCTTAGGGATTTTCTCATATGCCACAAAACGGTTGAAGCTCCTGTTCAAAAATGATGCTCCTAAATCAACTTCTGTCACCTTAGTGATACATTTTGGGATAGCACCTTAAGTTTAAAGCAGAAATTGGGGCACTTTTGACATTTTTATTTTTGACCAAAATCGACAGGTCCGGGGCTTAGGGAAATTCTCATATGCCACAAAACGGTTGAAGCTCCTGTTCAAAAATGATGTTCCGAAATCAACTTCTGTCACCTTAGTGATACATTTTGGGATAGTACCTAAAGTTTAAAGCAGAAATTGGGGCACTTTTGAAATTTTCATTTTTGACCAAAATCGACAGGTCCGGGGCTTAGGGATTTTCTCATATGCCACAAAACGGTTGAAGCGCCTGTTCAA
This sequence comes from Pseudophryne corroboree, assembly GCF_028390025.1. Taxonomy (NCBI): domain Eukaryota; kingdom Metazoa; phylum Chordata; class Amphibia; order Anura; family Myobatrachidae; genus Pseudophryne; species Pseudophryne corroboree. Next base: position 200,271 of record NW_026970436.1, read on the forward strand.
AAATGATGCTCCAAAATCAACTTCTGTCACCTTAGTGATACATTTTGGGATAGCACCTACAGTTTAAAGCAGAAAATGGGGCACTTTTGAAATTTTCATTTTTGACCAATATCGACAGGTCCGGGGCTTAGGGAATTTCTCATATGCCAAAAAACGGTTGAAGCTTCTGTTCAAAAATGATGCTCCGAAATCAACTTCTGTCAACTTAGTGATACATTTTGGGATAGTACCTAAAGTTTAAAGCAGAAATTGGGGCACTTTTGAATTTTTCATTTTTGACCAGAATCGACAGGTTCGGGGCTTAGGGAATTTCTCATATGCCACAAAACGGTTGAAGCTTCTGTTCAAAAATGATGCTCCAAAATCAACTTCTGTCACCTTAGTGATACATTTTGGGATAGCACCTACAGTTTAAAGCAGAAAATGGGGCACTTTTCAAATTTTCATTTTTGACCAAAATCGACAGGTCCGGGCCTTAGGGATTTTCTCATATGCCACAAAACGGTTGAAGCTCCTGTTCAAAAATGATGCTCCTAAATCAACTTCTGTCACCTTAGTGATACATTTTGGGATAGCACCTAAAGTCTAAAGCAGAAATTGGGGCACTTTTGAGATTTTCATTTTTGACCAAAATCGACAGGTCCGGGCCATAGGGATTTTCTCATATGCCACAAAACGGTTGAAGCTCCTGTTCAAAAATGATGCTCCGAAATCAACTTCTGTCACCTTAGAGATACATTTTGGGATAGTACCTAAAGTTTAAAGCAGAAATTGGGGCACTTTCAAAATTTTCATTTTTGACCAAAATCGACAGGTCCGGGGCTTAGGGATTTTCTCATATGCCACAAAACGGTTGAAGCTCCTGTTCAAAAATGATGCTCCTAAATCAACTTCTGTCACCTTAGTGATACATTTTGGGATAGCACCTTAAGTTTAAAGCAGAAATTGGGGCACTTTTGACATTTTTATTTTTGACCAAAATCGACAGGTCCGGGGCTTAGGGAAATTCTCATATGCCACAAAACGGTTGAAGCTCCTGTTCAAAAATGATGTTCCGAAATCAACTTCTGTCACCTTAGTGATACATTTTGGGATAGTACCTAAAGTTTAAAGCAGAAATTGGGGCACTTTTGAAATTTTCATTTTTGACCAAAATCGACAGGTCCGGGGCTTAGGGATTTTCTCATATGCCACAAAACGGTTGAAGCGCCTGTTCAAAAATGATGCTCCAAAATCAACTTCTGTCACCTTAGTGATACATTTTGGGATAGCACCTACAGTTTAAAGCAGAAAATGGGGCACTTTTGAAATTTTCATTTTTGACCAATATCGACAGGTCCGGGGCTTAGGGAATTTCTCATATGCCAAAAAACGGTTGAAGCTTCTGTTCAAAAATGATGCTCCGAAATCAACTTCTGTCACCTTAGAGATACATTTTGGGATAGTACCTAAAGTTTAAAGCAGAAATTGGGGCACTTTTGAAATTTTCATTTTTGACCAAAATCGACAGGTCCGGGGCTTAGGGAATTTCTCATATGTCACAAAACGGTTGAAGCTTCTGTTAAAAAATGATGCTCCGAAATCAACTTCTGTCACCTTAGTGATACATTTTGGGACAGCACCTAAAGTTTAAAGCAGAAATTGGGGCACTTTTTGAAATTTTCATTTTTGACCAAAATCGACAGGTCCGGGGCTTAGGGAATTTCTCATATGCCACAAAACGGTTGAAGCTTCTGTTCAAAAATGATGCTCCAAAATCAACGTCTGTCAACTTAGTGATACATTTTGGGATAGTACCTAAAGTTTAAAGCAGAAATTGGGGCACTTTTGAAAATTTCATTTTTGACCAAAATCGACAGGTCCGGGGCTTAGGGAATTTCTCATATGCCACAAAACGGTTGAAGCTCCTGTTCAAAAATGATGCTCCGAAATCAACTTCTGTCACCTTAGAGATACATTTTGGGATAGTACCTAAAGTTTAAAGCAGAAATTAAGGCACTTTCAAAATTTTCATTTTTGACCAAAATCGACAGGTCCGGGGCTTAGGGATTTTCTCATATGCCACAAAACGGTTGAAGCTCCTGTTCAAAAATGATGCTCCTAAATCAACTTCTGTCACCTTAGTGATACATTTTGGGATAGCACCTTAAGTTTAAAGCAGAAATTGGGGCACTTTTGACATTTTTATTTTTGACCAAAATCGACAGGTCCGGGGCTTAGGGAATTTCTCATATGCCACAAAACGGTTGAAGCTCCTGTTCAAAAATGATGCTCCGAAATCAACTTCTGTCACCTTAGTGATACATTTTGGGATAGTACCTAAAGTTTAAAGCAGAAATTGGGGCACTTTTGAAATTTTCATTTTTGACCAAAATTGACAGGTCCGGTGCTTAGGGAATTTCTTATATGCCACAAAACAGTTGAAGCTCCTGTTCAAAAATGATGCTCCTAAATCAACTTCTGTCACCTTAGTGATACATTTTGGGATAGCACCTAAAGTTTAAAGCAGAAATTGGGGCACTTTTGAAATTTTCATTTTTGACCAAAATCGACAGGTCCGGGGCTTAGGGAATTTCTCATATGCCACAAAACGGTTGAAGCTTCTGTTCAAAAATGATGCTCCAAAATCAACGTCTGTCAACTTAGTGATACATTTTGGGATAGTACCTAAAGTTTAAAGCAGAAATTGGGGCACTTTTGAAAATTTCATTTTTGACCAAAATCGACAGGTCCGTGGCTTAGGGAATTTCTCATATGCCACAAAACGGTTGAAGCTCCTGTACAAAAATGATGCTCCGAAATCAACTTCTGTCACCTTAGAGATACATTTTGGGATAGTACCTAAAGTTTAAAGCAGAAATTGGGGCACTTTCAAAATTTTCATTTTTGACCAAAATCGACAGGTCCGGGGCTTAGGGATTTTCTCATATGCCACAAAACGGTTGAAGCTCCTGTTCAAAAATGATGCTCCTAAATCAACTTCTGTCACCTTAGTGATACATTTTGGGATAGCACCTTAAGTTTAAAGCAGAAATTGGGGCACTTTTGACATTTTTATTTTTGACCAAAATCGACAGGTCCGGGGCTTAGGGAATTTCTCATATGCCACAAAACGGTTGAAGCTCCTGTTCAAAAATGATGCTCCGAAATCAACTTCTGTCACCTTAGTGATACATTTTGGGATAGCACCTACAGTTTAAAGCAGAAAATGGGGCACTTTTCAAATTTTCATTTTTGACCAAAATCGACAGGTCCGGGCCTTAGGGATTTTCTCATATGCCACAAAACGGTTGAAGCTCCTGTTCAAAAATGATGCTCCTAAATCAACTTCTGTCACCTTAGTGATACATTTTGGGATAGCACCTAAAGTCTAAAGCAGAAATTGGGGCACTTTTGAGATTTTCATTTTTGACCAAAATCGACAGGTCCGGGCCATAGGGATTTTCTCATATGCCACAAAACGGTTGAAGCTCCTGTTCAAAAATGATGCTCCGAAATCAACTTCTGTCACCTTAGAGATACATTTTGGGATAGTACCTAAAGTTTAAAGCAGAAATTGGGGCACTTTCAAAATTTTCATTTTTGACCAAAATCGACAGGTCCGGGGCTTAGGGATTTTCTCATATGCCACAAAACGGTTGAAGCTCCTGTTCAAAAATGATGCTCCTAAATCAACTTCTGTCACCTTAGTGATACATTTTGGGATAGCACCTTAAGTTTAAAGCAGAAATTGGGGCACTTTTGACATTTTTATTTTTGACCAAAATCGACAGGTCCGGGGCTTAGGGAAATTCTCATATGCCACAAAACGGTTGAAGCTCCTGTTCAAAAATGATGTTCCGAAATCAACTTCTGTCACCTTAGTGATACATTTTGGGATAGTACCTAAAGTTTAAAGCAGAAATTGGGGCACTTTTGAAATTTTCATTTTTGACCAAAATCGACAGGTCCGGGGCTTAGGGATTTTCTCATATGCCACAAAACGGTTGAAGCGCCTGTTCAAAAATGATGCTCCAAAATCAACTTCTGTCACCTTAGTGATACATTTTGGGATAGCACCTACAGTTTAAAGCAGAAAATGGGGCACTTTTGAAATTTTCATTTTTGACCAATATCGACAGGTCCGGGGCTTAGGGAATTTCTCATATGCCAAAAAACGGTTGAAGCTTCTGTTCAAAAATGATGCTCCGAAATCAACTTCTGTCACCTTAGAGATACATTTTGGGATAGTACCTAAAGTTTAAAGCAGAAATTGGGGCACTTTTGAAATTTTCATTTTTGACCAAAATCGACAGGTCCGGGGCTTAGGGAATTTCTCATATGTCACAAAACGGTTGAAGCTTCTGTTAAAAAATGATGCTCCGAAATCAACTTCTGTCACCTTAGTGATACATTTTGGGACAGCACCTAAAGTTTAAAGCAGAAATTGGGGCACTTTTTGAAATTTTCATTTTTGACCAAAATCGACAGGTCCGGGGCTTAGGGAATTTCTCATATGCCACAAAACGGTTGAAGCTTCTGTTCAAAAATGATGCTCCAAAATCAACGTCTGTCAACTTAGTGATACATTTTGGGATAGTACCTAAAGTTTAAAGCAGAAATTGGGGCACTTTTGAAAATTTCATTTTTGACCAAAATCGACAGGTCCGGGGCTTAGGGAATTTCTCATATGCCACAAAACGGTTGAAGCTCCTGTTCAAAAATGATGCTCCGAAATCAACTTCTGTCACCTTAGAGATACATTTTGGGATAGTACCTAAAGTTTAAAGCAGAAATTAAGGCACTTTCAAAATTTTCATTTTTGACCAAAATCGACAGGTCCGGGGCTTAGGGATTTTCTCATATGCCACAAAACGGTTGAAGCTCCTGTTCAAAAATGATGCTCCTAAATCAACTTCTGTCACCTTAGTGATACATTTTGGGATAGCACCTTAAGTTTAAAGCAGAAATTGGGGCACTTTTGACATTTTTATTTTTGACCAAAATCGACAGGTCCGGGGCTTAGGGAATTTCTCATATGCCACAAAACGGTTGAAGCTCCTGTTCAAAAATGATGCTCCGAAATCAACTTCTGTCACCTTAGTGATACATTTTGGGATAGTACCTAAAGTTTAAAGCAGAAATTGGGGCACTTTTGAAATTTTCATTTTTGACCAAAATTGACAGGTCCGGTGCTTAGGGAATTTCTTATATGCCACAAAACAGTTGAAGCTCCTGTTCAAAAATGATGCTCCTAAATCAACTTCTGTCACCTTAGTGATACATTTTGGGATAGCACCTAAAGTTTAAAGCAGAAATTGGGGCACTTTTGAAATTTTCATTTTTGACCAAAATCGACAGGTCCGGGGCTTAGGGAATTTCTCATATGCCACAAAACGGTTGAAGCTTCTGTTCAAAAATGATGCTCCAAAATCAACGTCTGTCAACTTAGTGATACATTTTGGGATAGTACCTAAAGTTTAAAGCAGAAATTGGGGCACTTTTGAAAATTTCATTTTTGACCAAAATCGACAGGTCCGTGGCTTAGGGAATTTCTCATATGCCACAAAACGGTTGAAGCTCCTGTACAAAAATGATGCTCCGAAATCAACTTCTGTCACCTTAGAGATACATTTTGGGATAGTACCTAAAGTTTAAAGCAGAAATTGGGGCACTTTCAAAATTTTCATTTTTGACCAAAATCGACAGGTCCGGGGCTTAGGGATTTTCTCATATGCCACAAAACGGTTGAAGCTCCTGTTCAAAAATGATGCTCCTAAATCAACTTCTGTCACCTTAGTGATACATTTTGGGATAGCACCTTAAGTTTAAAGCAGAAATTGGGGCACTTTTGACATTTTTATTTTTGACCAAAATCGACAGGTCCGGGGCTTAGGGAATTTCTCATATGCCACAAAACGGTTGAAGCTCCTGTTCAAAAATGATGCTCCGAAATCAACTTCTGTCACCTTAGTGATACATTTTGGGATAGTACCTAAAGTTTAAAGCAGAAATTGGGGCACTTTTGAAATTTTCATTTTTGACCAAAATTGACAGGTCCGGTGCTTAGGGAATTTCTTATATGCCACAAAACAGTTGAAGCTCCTGTTCAAAAATGATGCTCCGAAATCAACTTCTGTCACCTTAGTGATACATTTTGGGATAGTACCTAAAGTTTAAAGCAGAAATTGGGGCACTTTTGAGATTTTCATTTTTGACCAAAATTGACAGGTCCGGGGCTTAGGGAATTTCTCATATGCCACAAAACGGTTGAAGCTCCTGTTCAAAAATGATGCTCCGAAATCAACTTCTGTCACCTTAGAGATACATTTTGGGATAGTACCTTAAGTTTAAAGCAGAAATTGGGGCACTTTTTAAATTTTCATTTTTGACCAAAATCGACAGGTCCGGGGCTTAGGGAATTTCTCATATGCCACAAAACGGTTGAAGCTTCTGTTCAAAAATGTTGCTCCAAAATCAACTTCTGTCACCTTAGTGATACATTTTGGGATAGCACCTACAGTTTAAAGCAGAAAATGGGGCACTTTTCAAATTTTCATTTTTGACCAATATCGACAGGTCCGGGGCTTAGGGAATTTCTCATATGCCAAAAAACGGTTGAAGCTTCTGTTCAAAAATGATGCTCCGAAATCAACTTCTGTCAACTTAGTGATACATTTTGGGATAGTACCTAAAGTTTAAAGCAGAAATTGGGGCACTTTTGAAATTTTAATTTTTGACCAAAATCGACAGGTCCGGGCCTTAGGGATTTTCTCATATGCCACAAAACGGTTGAAGCTCCTGTTCAAAAATGATGCTCCTAAATCAACTTCTGTCACCTTAGTGATACATTTTGGGATAGCACCTAAAGTCTAAAGCAGAAATTGGGGCACTTTTGAAATTTTCATTTTTGACCAAAATCGACAGGTCCGGGGCTTAGGGAATTTCTCATATGCCACAAAACGGTTGAAGCTTCTGTTCAAAAATGATGCTCCAAAATCAACTTCTGTCAACTTAGTGATACATTTTGGGATAGTACCTAAAGTTTAAAGCAGAAATTGGGGCACTTTTGAGATTTTCATTTTTGACCAAAATCGACAGGTCCGGGCCATAGGGATTTTCTCATATGCCACAAAACGGTTGAAGCTTCTGTTCAAAAATGATGCTCCGAAATCAACTTCTGTCACCTTAGTGATACATTTTGGGATAGTACCTTAAGTTTAGAGCAGAAATTGGGGCACTTTTGAAAATTTCATTTTTGACCAAAATCGACAGGTCCGGGGCTTAGGGAATTTCTCATATGCCACAAAATGGTTGAAGCTTCTGTTCAAAAATGATGCTCCGAAATCAACTTCTATCACCTTAGTGATACATTTTGGGATAGTACCTAAAGTTTAAAGCAGAAATTGGGGCACTTTTGAAATTTTCATTTTTGACCAAAATCGACAGGTCCGGGGCTTAGGGAATTTCTCATATGTCACAAAACGGTTGAAGCTTCTGTTAAAAAATGATGCTCCGAAATCAACTTCTGTCACCTTAGTGATACATTTTGGGACAGCACCTAAAGTTTAAAGCAGAAATTGGGGCACTTTTGAAATTTTCATTTTTGACCAAAATCGACAGGTCCGGGGCTTAGGGAATTTCTCATATGCCACAAAACGGTTGAAGCTTCTGTTCAAAAATGATGCTCCAAAATCAACGTCTGTCAACTTAGTGATACATTTTGGGATAGTACCTAAAGTTTAAAGCAGAAATTGGGGAACTTTTGAAAATTTCATTTTTGACCAAAATCGACAGGTCCGGGGCTTAGGGAATTTCTCATATGCCACAAAACGGTTGAAGCTCCTGTTCAAAAATGATGCTCCGAAATCAACTTCTGTCACCTTAGAGATACATTTTGGGATAGTACCTAAAGTTTAAAGCAGAAATTGGGGCACTTTCAAAATTTTCATTTTTGACCAAAATCGACAGGTCCGGGGCTTAGGGATTTTCTCATATGCCACAAAACGGTTGAAGCTCCTGTTCAAAAATGATGCTCCTAAATCAACTTCTGTCACCTTAGTGATACATTTTGGGATAGCACCTTAAGTTTAAAGCAGAAATTGGGGCACTTTTGACATTTTTATTTTTGACCAAAATCGACAGGTCCGGGGCTTAGGGAAATTCTCATATGCCACAAAACGGTTGAAGCTCCTGTTCAAAAATGATGTTCCGAAATCAACTTCTGTCACCTTAGTGATACATTTTGGGATAGTACCTAAAGTTTAAAGCAGAAATTGGGGCACTTTTGAAATTTTCATTTTTGACCAAAATCGACAGGTCCGGGGCTTAGGGATTTTCTCATATGCCACAAAACGGTTGAAGCGCCTGTTCAAAAATGATGCTCCAAAATCAACTTCTGTCACCTTAGTGATACATTTTGGGATAGCACCTACAGTTTAAAGCAGAAAATGGGGCACTTTTGAAATTTTCATTTTTGACCAATATCGACAGGTCCGGGGCTTAGGGAATTTCTCATATGCCAAAAAACGGTTGAAGCTTCTGTTCAAAAATGATGCTCCGAAATCAACTTCTGTCAACTTAGTGATACATTTTGGGATAGTACCTAAAGTTTAAAGCAGAAATTGGGGCACTTTTGAATTTTTCATTTTTGACCAGAATCGACAGGTTCGGGGCTTAGGGAATTTCTCATATGCCACAAAACGGTTGAAGCTTCTGTTCAAAAATGATGCTCCAAAATCAACTTCTGTCACCTTAGTGATACATTTTGGGATAGCACCTACAGTTTAAAGCAGAAAATGGGGCACTTTTCAAATTTTCATTTTTGACCAAAATCGACAGGTCCGGGCCTTAGGGATTTTCTCATATGCCACAAAACGGTTGAAGCTCCTGTTCAAAAATGATGCTCCTAAATCAACTTCTGTCACCTTAGTGATACATTTTGGGATAGCACCTAAAGTCTAAAGCAGAAATTGGGGCACTTTTGAGATTTTCATTTTTGACCAAAATCGACAGGTCCGGGCCATAGGGATTTTCTCATATGCCACAAAACGGTTGAAGCTCCTGTTCAAAAATGATGCTCCGAAATCAACTTCTGTCACCTTAGAGATACATTTTGGGATAGTACCTAAAGTTTAAAGCAGAAATTGGGGCACTTTCAAAATTTTCATTTTTGACCAAAATCGACAGGTCCGGGGCTTAGGGATTTTCTCATATGCCACAAAACGGTTGAAGCTCCTGTTCAAAAATGATGCTCCTAAATCAACTTCTGTCACCTTAGTGATACATTTTGGGATAGCACCTTAAGTTTAAAGCAGAAATTGGGGCACTTTTGACATTTTTATTTTTGACCAAAATCGACAGGTCCGGGGCTTAGGGAAATTCTCATATGCCACAAAACGGTTGAAGCTCCTGTTCAAAAATGATGTTCCGAAATCAACTTCTGTCACCTTAGTGATACATTTTGGGATAGTACCTAAAGTTTAAAGCAGAAATTGGGGCACTTTTGAAATTTTCATTTTTGACCAAAATCGACAGGTCCGGGGCTTAGGGATTTTCTCATATGCCACAAAACGGTTGAAGCGCCTGTTCAAAAATGATGCTCCAAAATCAACTTCTGTCACCTTAGTGATACATTTTGGGATAGCACCTACAGTTTAAAGCAGAAAATGGGGCACTTTTGAAATTTTCATTTTTGACCAATATCGACAGGTCCGGGGCTTAGGGAATTTCTCATATGCCAAAAAACGGTTGAAGCTTCTGTTCAAAAATGATGCTCCGAAATCAACTTCTGTCAACTTAGTGATACATTTTGGGATAGTACCTAAAGTTTAAAGCAGAAATTGGGGCACTTTTGAATTTTTCATTTTTGACCAGAATCGACAGGTCCGGGGCTTAGGGAATTTCTCATATGCCACAAAACGGTTGAAGCTTCTGTTCAAAAATGATGCTCCAAAATCAACTTCTGTCACCTTAGTGATACATTTTGGGATAGCACCTACAGTTTAAAGCAGAAAATGGGGCACTTTTCAAATTTTCATTTTTGACCAATATCGACAGGTCCGGGGCTTAGGGAATTTCTCATATGCCAAAAAACGGTTGAAGCTTCTGTTCAAAAATGATGCTCCGAAATCAACTTCTATCACCTTAGTGATACATTTTGGGATAGTACCTAAAGTTTAAAGCAGAAATTGGGGCACTTTTGAAATTTTCATTTTTGACCAAAATCGACAGGTCCGGGGCTTAGGGAATTTCTCATATGTCACAAAACGGTTGAAGCTTCTGTTAAAAAATGATGCTCCGAAATCAACTTCTGTCACCTTAGTGATACATTTTGGGACAGCACCTAAAGTTTAAAGCAGAAATTGGGGCACTTTTGAAATTTTCATTTTTGACCAAAATCGACAGGTCCGGGGCTTAGGGAATTTCTCATATGCCACAAAACGGTTGAAGCTTCTGTTCAAAAATGATGCTCCAAAATCAACGTCTGTCAACTTAGTGATACATTTTGGGATAGTACCTAAAGTTTAAAGCAGAAATTGGGGCACTTTTGAAAATTTCATTTTTGACCAAAATCGACAGGTCCGGGGCTTAGGGAATTTCTCATATGCCACAAAACGGTTGAAGCTCCTGTTCAAAAATGATGCTCCGAAATCAACTTCTGTCACCTTAGAGATACATTTTGGGATAGTACCTAAAGTTTAAAGCAGAAATTGGGGCACTTTCAAAATTTTCATTTTTGACCAAAATCGACAGGTCCGGGGCTTAGGGATTTTCTCATATGCCACAAAACGGTTGAAGCTCCTGTTCAAAAATGATGCTCCTAAATCAACTTCTGTCACCTTAGTGATACATTTTGGGATAGCACCTTAAGTTTAAAGCAGAAATTGGGGCACTTTTGACATTTTTATTTTTGACCAAAATCGACAGGTCCGGGGCTTAGGGAATTTCTCATATGCCACAAAACGGTTGAAGCTTCTGTTCAAAAATGATGCTCCGAAATCAACTTCTGTCAACTTAGTGATACATTTTGGGATAGTACCTAAAGTTTAAAGCAGAAATTGGGGCACTTTTGAAATTTTAATTTTTGACCAAAATCGACAGGTCCGGGCCTTAGGGATTTTCTCATATGCCACAAAACGGTTGAAGCTCCTGTTCAAAAATGATGCTCCTAAATCAACTTCTGTCACCTTAGTGATACATTTTGGGATAGCACCTAAAGTCTAAAGCAGAAATTGGGGCACTTTTGAAATTTTCATTTTTGACCAAAATCGACAGGTCCGGGGCTTAGGGAATTTCTCATATGCCACAAAACGGTTGAAGCTTCTGTTCAAAAATGATGCTCCAAAATCAACTTCTGTCACCTTAGTGATACATTTTGGGATAGCACCTACAGTTTAAAGCAGAAAATGGGGCACTTTTGACATTTTCATTTTTGACCAGAATCGACAGGTCCGGGGCTTAGGGAATTTCTCATATGCCACAAAACGGTTGAAGCTCCTGTTCAAAAATGATGCTCCGAAATCAACTTCTGTCAACTTAGTGATACATTTTGGGATAGTACCTAAAGTTTAAAGCAGAAATTGGGGCACTTTTGAGATTTTCATTTTTGACCAAAATCGACAGGTCCGGGCCATAGGGATTTTCTCATATGCCACAAAACGGTTGAAGCTTCTGTTCAAAAATGATGCTCCGAAATCAACTTCTGTCACCTTAGTGATACATTTTGGGATAGTACCTTAAGTTTAAAGCAGAAATTGGGGCACTTTTGAAAATTTCATTTTTGACCAAAATCGACAGGTCCGGGGCTTAGGGAATTTCTCATATGTCACAAAACGGTTGAAGCTTCTGTTAAAAAATGATGCTCCGAAATCAACTTCTGTCACCTTAGTGATACATTTTGGGACAGCACCTAAAGTTTAAAGCAGGAATTGGGGCACTTTTGAAATTTTCATTTTTGACCAAAATCGACAGGTCCGGGGCTTAGGGAATTTCTCATATGCCACAAAACGGTTGAAGCTTCTGTTCAAAAATGATGCTCCAAAATCAACGTCTGTCAACTTAGTGATACATTTTGGGATAGTACCTAAAGTTTAAAGCAGAAATTGGGGCACTTTTGAAAATTTCATTTTTGACCAAAATCGACAGGTCCGGGGCTTAGGGAATTTCTCATATGCCACAAAACGGTTGAAGCTCCTGTACAAAAATGATGCTCCGAAATCAACTTCTGTCACCTTAGAGATACATTTTGGGATAGTACCTAAAGTTTAAAGCAGAAATTGGGGCACTTTCAAAATTTTCATTTTTGACCAAAATCGACAGGTCCGGGGCTTAGGGATTTTCTCATATGCCACAAAACGGTTGAAGCTCCTGTTCAAAAATGATGCTCCTAAATCAACTTCTGTCACCTTAGTGATACATTTTGGGATAGCACCTTAAGTTTAAAGCAGAAATTGGGGCACTTTTGACATTTTTATTTTTGACCAAAATCGACAGGTCCGGGGCTTAGGGAATTTCTCATATGCCACAAAACGGTTGAAGCTCCTGTTCAAAAATGATGCTCCGAAATCAACTTCTGTCACCTTAGTGATACATTTTGGGATAGTACCTAAAGTTTAAAGCAGAAATTGGGGCACTTTTGAAATTTTCATTTTTGACCAAAATTGAGAGGTCCGGTGCTTAGGGAATTTCTTATATGCCACAAAACAGTTGAAGCTCCTGTTCAAAAATGATGCTCCGAAATCAACTTCTGTCACCTTAGTGATACATTTTGGGATAGTACCTAAAGTTTAAAGCAGAAATTGGGGCACTTTTGAGATTTTCATTTTTGACCAAAATTGACAGGTCCGGGGCTTAGGGAATTTCTCATATGCCACAAAACGGTTGAAGCTCCTGTTCAAAAATGATGCTCCGAAATCAACTTCTGTCACCTTAGAGATACATTTTGGGATAGTACCTTAAGTTTAAAGCAGAAATTGGGGCACTTTTTAAATTTTCATTTTTGACCAAAATCGACAGGTCCGGGGCTTAGGGAATTTCTCATATGCCACAAAACGGTTGAAGCTTCTGTTCAAAAATGTTGCTCCAAAATCAACTTCTGTCACCTTAGTGATACATTTTGGGATAGCACCTACAGTTTAAAGCAGAAAATGGGGCACTTTTCAAATTTTCATTTTTGACCAATATCGACAGGTCCGGGGCTTAGGGAATTTCTCATATGCCAAAAAACGGTTGAAGCTTCTGTTCAAAAATGATGCTCCGAAATCAACTTCTGTCAACTTAGTGATACATTTTGGGATAGTACCTAAAGTTTAAAGCAGAAATTGGGGCACTTTTGAAATTTTAATTTTTGACCAAAATCGACAGGTCCGGGCCTTAGGGATTTTCTCATATGCCACAAAACGGTTGAAGCTCCTGTTCAAAAATGATGCTCCTAAATCAACTTCTGTCACCTTAGTGATACATTTTGGGATAGCACCTAAAGTCTAAAGCAGAAATTGGGGCACTTTTGTAATTTTCATTTTTGACCAAAATCGACAGGTCCGGGGCTTAGGGAATTTCTCATATGCCACAAAACGGTTGAAGCTTCTGTTCAAAAATGATGCTCCAAAATCAACTTCTGTCACCTTAGTGATACATTTTGGGATAGCACCTACAGTTTAAAGCAGAAAATGGGGCACTTTTGACATTTTCATTTTTGACCAGAATCGACAGGTCCGGGGCTTAGGGAATTTCTCATATGCCACAAAACGGTTGAAGCTCCTGTTCAAAAATGATGCTCCGAAATCAACTTCTGTCAACTTAGTGATACATTTTGGGATAGTACCTAAAGTTTAAAGCAGAAATTGGGGCACTTTTGAGAATTTCATTTTTGACCAAAATCGACAGGTCCGGGCCATAGGGATTTTCTCATATGCCACAAAACGGTTGAAGCTTCTGTTCAAAAATTATGCTCCGAAATCAACTTCTGTCACCTTAGTGATACATTTTGGGATAGTACCTTAAGTTTAAAGCAGAAATTGGGGCACTTTTGAAAATTTCATTTTTGACCAAAATCGACAGGTCCGGGGCTTAGGGAATTTCTCATATGCCACAAAACGGTTGAAGCTTCTGTTCAAAAATGATGCTCCGAAATCAACTTCTATCACCTTAGTGATACATTTTGGGATAGTACCTAAAGTTTAAAGCAGAAATTGGGGCACTTTTGAAATTTTCATTTTTGACCAAAATCGACAGGTCTGGGGCTTAGGGAATTTCTCATATGTCACAAAACGGTTGAAGCTTCTGTTAAAAAATGATGCTCCGAAATCAACTTCTGTCACCTTAGTGATACATTTTGGGACAGCACCTAAAGTTTAAAGCAGAAATTGGGGCACTTTTGAAATTTTCATTTTTGACCAAAATCGACAGGTCCGGGGCTTAGGGAATTTCTCATATGCCACAAAACGGTTGAAGCTTCTGTTCAAAAATTATGCTCCAAAATCAACGTCTGTCAACTTAGTGATACATTTTGGGATAGTACCTAAAGTTTAAAGCAGAAATTGGGGAACTTTTGAAAATTTCATTTTTGACCAAAATCGACAGGTCCGGGGCTTAGGGAATTTCTCATATGCCACAAAACGGTTGAAGCTCCTGTTCAAAAATGATGTTCCGAAATCAACTTCTGTCACCTTAGTGATACATTTTGGGATAGCACCTACAGTTTAAAGCAGAAAATGGGGCACTTTTGAAATTTTCATTTTTGACCAATATCGACAGGTCCGGTTCTTAGGGAATTTCTCATATGCCAAAAAACGGTTGAAGCTTCTGTTCAAAAATGATGCTCCGAAATCAACTTCTGTCAACTTAGTGATACATTTTGGGATAGTACCTAAAGTTTAAAGCAGAAATTGGGGCACTTTTGAATTTTTCATTTTTGACCAGAATCGACAGGTTCGGGGCTTAGGGAATTTCTCATATGCCACAAAACGGTTGAAGCTTCTGTTCAAAAATGATGCTCCAAAATCAACTTCTGTCACCTTAGTGATACATTTTGGGATAGCACCTACAGTTTAAAGCAGAAAATGGGGCACTTTTCAAATTTTCATTTTTGACCAAAATCGACAGGTCCGGGCCTTAGGGATTTTCTCATATGCCACAAAACGGTTGAAGCTCCTGTTCAAAAATGATGCTCCTAAATCAACTTCTGTCACCTTAGTGATACATTTTGGGATAGCACCTAAAGTCTAAAGCAGAAATTGGGGCACTTTTGAGATTTTCATTTTTGACCAAAATCGACAGGTCCGGGCCATAGGGATTTTCTCATATGCCACAAAACGGTTGAAGCTCCTGTTCAAAAATGATGCTCCGAAATCAACTTCTGTCACCTTAGAGATACATTTTGGGATAGTACCTAAAGTTTAAAGCAGAAATTGGGGCACTTTCAAAATTTTCATTTTTGACCAAAATCGACAGGTCCGGGGCTTAGGGATTTTCTCATATGCCACAAAACGGTTGAAGCTCCTGTTCAAAAATGATGCTCCTAAATCAACTTCTGTCACCTTAGTGATACATTTTGGGATAGCACCTTAAGTTTAAAGCAGAAATTGGGGCACTTTTGACATTTTTATTTTTGACCAAAATCGACAGGTCCGGGGCTTAGGGAAATTCTCATATGCCACAAAACGGTTGAAGCTCCTGTTCAAAAATGATGTTCCGAAATCAACTTCTGTCACCTTAGTGATACATTTTGGGATAGTACCTAAAGTTTAAAGCAGAAATTGGGGCACTTTTGAAATTTTCATTTTTGACCAAAATCGACAGGTCCGGGGCTTAGGGATTTTCTCATATGCCACAAAACGGTTGAAGCGCCTGTTCAAAAATGATGCTCCAAAATCAACTTCTGTCACCTTAGTGATACATTTTGGGATAGCACCTACAGTTTAAAGCAGAAAATGGGGCACTTTTCAAATTTTCATTTTTGACCAATATCGACAGGTCCGGGGCTTAGGGAATTTCTCATATGCCAAAAAACGGTTGAAGCTTCTGTTCAAAAATGATGCTCCGAAATCAACTTCTGTCAACTTAGTGATACATTTTGGGATAGTACCTAAAGTTTAAAGCAGAAATTGGGGCACTTTTGACATTTTAATTTTTGACCAAAATCGACAGGTCCGGGCCTTAGGGATTTTCTCATATGCCACAAAACGGTTGAAGCTCCTGTTCAAAAATGATGCTCCTAAATCAACTTCTGTCACCTTAGTGATACATTTTGGGATAGCACCTAAAGTCTAAAGCAGAAATTGGGGCACTTTTGAAATTTTCATTTTTGACCAAAATCGACAGGTCCGGGGCTTAGGGAATTTCTCATATGCCACAAAACGGTTGAAGCTTCTGTTCAAAAATGATACTCCAAAATCAACTTCTGTCACCTTAGTGATACATTTTGGGATAGCACCTACAGTTTAAAGCAGAAAATGGGGCACTTTTCAAATTTTCATTTTTGACCAAAATCGACAGGTCCGGGCCTTAGGGATTTTCTCATATGCCACAAAACGGTTGAAGCTCCTGTTCAAAAATGATGCTCCTAAATCAACTTCTGTCACCTTAGTGATACATTTTGGGATAGCACCTAAAGTCTAAAGCAGAAATTAGGGCACTTTTGAGATTTTCATTTTTGACCAAAATCGACAGGTCCGGGCCATAGGGATTTTCTCATATGCCACAAAACGGTTGAAGCTCCTGTTCAAAAATGATGCTCCGAAATCAACTTCTGTCACCTTAGAGATACATTTTGGGATAGTACCTAAAGTTTAAAGCAGAAATTGGGGCACTTTCAAAATTTTCATTTTTGACCAAAATCGACAGGTCCGGGGCTTAGGGATTTTCTCATATGCCACAAAACGGTTGAAGCTCCTGTTCAAAAATGATGCTCCTAAATCAACTTCTGTCACCTTAGTGATACATTTTGGGATAGCACCTTAAGTTTAAAGCAGAAATTGGGGCACTTTTGACATTTTTATTTTTGACCAAAATCGACAGGTCCGGGGCTTAGGGAAATTCTCATATGCCACAAAACGGTTGAAGCTCCTGTTCAAAAATGATGTTCCGAAATCAACTTCTGTCACCTTAGTGATACATTTTGGGATAGTACCTAAAGTTTAAAGCAGAAATTGGGGCACTTTTGAAATTTTCATTTTTGACCAAAATCGACAGGTCCGGGGCTTAGGGATTTTCTCATATGCCACAAAACGGTTGAAGCGCCTGTTCAAAAAGGATGCTCCAAAATCAACTTCTGTCACCTTAGTGATACATTTTGGGATAGCACCTACAGTTTAAAGCAGAAAATGGGGCACTTTTCAAATTTTCATTTTTGACCAATATCGACAGGTCCGGGGCTTAGGGAATTTCTCATATGCCAAAAAACGGTTGAAGCTTCTGTTCAAAAATGATGCTCCGAAATCAACTTCTGTCAACTTAGTGATACATTTTGGGATAGTACCTAAAGTTTAAAGCAGAAATTGGGGCACTTTTGACAAATTTAATTTTTGACCAAAATCGACAGGTCCGGGCCTTAGGGATTTTCTCATATGCCACAAAACGGTTGAAGCTCCTGTTCAAAAATGATGCTCCTAAATCAACTTCTGTCACCTTAGTGATACATTTTGGGATAGCACCTAAAGTCTAAAGCAGAAATTGGGGCACTTTTGAAATTTTCATTTTTGACCAAAATCGACAGGTCCGGGGCTTAGGGAATTTCTCATATGCCACAAAACGGTTGAAGCTTCTGTTCAAAAATGATGCTCCAAAATCAACTTCTGTCACCTTAGTGATACATTTTGGGATAGCACCTACAGTTTAAAGCAGAAAATGGGGCACTTTTCAAATTTTCATTTTTGACCAAAATCGACAGGTCCGGGCCTTAGGGATTTTCTCATATGCCACAAAACGGTTGAAGCTCCTGTTCAAAAATGATGCTCCTAAATCAACTTCTGTCACCTTAGTGATACATTTTGGGATAGCACCTAAAGTCTAAAGCAGAAATTGGGGCACTTTTGAGATTTTCATTTTTGACCAAAATCGACAGGTCCGGGCCATAGGGATTTTCTCATATGCCACAAAACGGTTGAAGCTCCTGTTCAAAAATGATGCTCCGAAATCAACTTCTGTCACCTTAGAGATACATTTTGGGATAGTACCTAAAGTTTAAAGCAGAAATTGGGGCACTTTCAAAATTTTCATTTTTGACCAAAATCGACAGGTCCGGGGCTTAGGGATTTTCTCATATGCCACAAAACGGTTGAAGCTCCTGTTCAAAAATGATGCTCCTAAATCAACTTCTGTCACCTTAGTGATACATTTTGGGATAGCACCTTAAGTTTAAAGCAGAAATTGGGGCACTTTTGACATTTTTATTTTTGACCAAAATCGACAGGTCCGGGGCTTAGGGAAATTCTCATATGCCACAAAACGGTTGAAGCTCCTGTTCAAAAATGATGTTCCGAAATCAACTTCTGTCACCTTAGTGATACATTTTGGGATAGTACCTAAAGTTTAAAGCAGAAATTGGGGCACTTTTGAAATTTTCATTTTTGACCAAAATCGACAGGTCCGGGGCTTAGGGATTTTCTCATATGCCACAAAACGGTTGAAGCGCCTGTTCAAAAAGGATGCTCCAAAATCAACTTCTGTCACCTTAGTGATACATTTTGGGATAGCACCTACAGTTTAAAGCAGAAAATGGGGCACTTTTCAAATTTTCATTTTTGACCAATATCGACAGGTCCGGGGCTTAGGGAATTTCTCATATGCCAAAAAACGGTTGAAGCTTCTGTTCAAAAATGATGCTCCGAAATCAACTTCTGTCAACTTAGTGATACATTTTGGGATAGTACCTAAAGTTTAAAGCAGAAATTGGGGCACTTTTGACATTTTAATTTTTGACCAAAATCGACAGGTCCGGGCCTTAGGGATTTTCTCATATGCCACAAAACGGTTGATGCTCCTGTTCAAAAATGATGCTCCTAAATCAACTTCTGTCACCTTAGTGATACATTTTGGGATAGCACCTAAAGTCTAAAGCAGAAATTGGGGCACTTTTGAAATTTTCATTTTTGACCAAAATCGACAGGTCCGGGGCTTAGGGAATTTCTCATATGCCACAAAACGGTTGAAGCTTCTGTTCAAAAATGATGCTCCAAAATCAACTTCTGTCACCTTAGTGATACATTTTGGGATAGCACCTACAGTTTAAAGCAGAAAATGGGGCACTTTTGACATTTTCATTTTTGACCAGAATCGACAGGTCCGGGGCTTAGGGAATTTCTCATATGCCACAAAACGGTTGAAGCTCCTGTTAAAAAATGATGCTCCGAAATCAACTTCTGTCAACTTAGTGATACATTTTGGGATAGTACCTAAAGTTTAAAGCAGAAATTGGGGCACTTTTGAGATTTTCATTTTTGACCAAAATCGACAGGTCCAGGCCATAGGGATTTTCTCATATGCCACAAAACGGTTGAAGCTTCTGTTCAAAAATGATGCTCCGAAATCAACTTCTATCACCTTAGTGATACATTTTGGGATAGTACCTAAAGTTTAAAGCAGAAATTGGGGCACTTTTGAAATTTTCATTTTTGACCAAAATCGACAGGTCCGGGGCTTAGGGAATTTCTCATATGTCACAAAATGGTTGAAGCTTCTGTTAAAAAATGATGCTCCGAAATCAACTTCTGTCACCTTAGTGATACATTTTGGGACAGCACCTAAAGTTTAAAGCAGAAATTGGGGCACTTTTGAAATTTTCATTTTTGACCAAAATCGACAGGTCCGGGGCTTAGGGAATTTCTCATATGCCACAAAACGGTTGAAGCTTCTGTTCAAAAATGATGCTCCAAAATCCACTTCTGTCACCTTATTGATACATTTTGGGATAGCACCTACAGTTTAAAGCAGAAAATGGGGCACTTTTGACATTTTCATTTTTGACCAGAATCGACAGGTCCGGGGCTTAGGGAATTTCTCATATGCCACAAAACGGTTGAAGCTCCTGTTCAAAAATGATGCTCCGAAATCAACTTCTGTCAACTTAGTGATACATTTTGGGATAGTACCTAAAGTTTAAAGCAGAAATTGGGGCACTTTTGAGATTTTCATTTTTGACCAAAATCGACAGGTCCGGGCAATAGGGATTTTCTCATATGCCACAAAACGGTTGAAGCGCCTGTTCAAAAATGATGCTCCTAAATCAACTTCTGTCACCTTAGTGATACATTTTGGGATAGTACCTTAAGTTTAAAGCAGAAATTGGGGCACTTTTGAAAATTTCATTTTTGACCAAAATCGACAGGTCCGGGGCTTAGGGAATTTCTCATATGCCACAAAACGGTTGAAGCTTCTGTTCAAAAATGATGCTCCGAAATCAACTTCTATCACCTTAGTGATACATTTTGGGATAGTACCTAAAGTTTAAAGCAGAAATTGGGGCACTTTTGAAATTTTCATTTTTGACCAAAATCGACAGGTCCGGGGCTTAGGGAATTTCTCATATGTCACAAAACGGTTGAAGCTTCTGTTAAAAAATGATGCTCCGAAATCAACTTCTGTCACCTTAGTGATACATTTTGGGACAGCACCTAAAGTTTAAAGCAGAAATTGGGGCACTTTTGAAATTTTCATTTTTGACCAAAATCGACAGGTCCGGGGCTTAGGGAATTTCTCATATGCCACAAAACGGTTGAAGCTTCTGTTCAAAAATGATGCTCCAAAATCAACGTCTGTCAACTTAGTGATACATTTTGGGATAGTACCTAAAGTTTAAAGCAGAAATTGGGGCACTTTTGAAAATTTCATTTTTGACCAAAATCGACAGGTCCGGGGCTTAGGGAATTTCTCATATGCCACAAAACGGTTGAAGCTCCTGTTCAAAAATGATGCTCCGAAATCAACTTCTGTCACCTTAGAGATACATTTTGGGATAGTACCTAAAGTTTAAAGCAGAAATTGGGGCACTTTCAAAATTTTCATTTTTGACCAAAATCGACAGGTCCGGGGCTTAGGGATTTTCTCATATGCCACAAAACGGTTGAAGCTCCTGTTCAAAAATGATGCTCCTAAATCAACTTCTGTCACCTTAGTGATACATTTTGGGATAGCACCTTAAGTTTAAAGCAGAAATTGGGGCACTTTTGACATTTTTATTTTTGACCAAAATCGACAGGTCCGGGGCTTAGGGAATTTCTCATATGCCACAAAACGGTTGAAGCTCCTGTTCAAAAATGATGCTCCGAAATCAACTTCTGTCACCTTAGTGATACATTTTGGGATAGTACCTAAAGTTTAAAGCAGAAATTGGGGCACTTTTGAAATTTTCATTTTTGACCAAAATCGACAGGTCCGGGGCTTAGGGAATCTCTCATATGCCACAAAACGGTTGAAGCTCCTGTTCAACAATGATGCTCCAAAATCAACTTCTGTCACCTTAGTGATACATTTTGGGATAGCACCTAAAGTTTAAAGCAGAAATTGGGGCACTTTTGAAATTTTAATTTTTGACCAAAATCGACAGGTCCGGGGCTTAGGGAAATTCTCATATGCCACAAAACGGATGAAGCTCCTGTTCAAAAATGATGTTCCGAAATCAACTTCTGTCACCTTAGTGATACATTTTGGGATAGCACCTAAAGTTTAAAGCAGAAATTGGGGCACTTTCAACATTTTCATTTTTGACCAAAATCGACAGGTCCGGGCCTTAGGGATTTTCTCATATGCCACAAAACGGTTGAAGCGCCTGTTCAAAAATGATGCTCCGAAATCAACTTCTGTCACCTTAGTGATACATTTTGGGATAGTACCTTAAGTTTAAAGCAGAAATTGGGGCACTTTTGAAAATTTCATTTTTGACCAAAATCGACAGGTCCGGGGCTTAGGGAATTTCTCATATGTCACAAAACGGTTGAAGCTTCTGTTAAAAAATGATGCTCCGAAATCAACTTCTGTCACCTTAGTGATACATTTTGGGACAGCACCTAAAGTTTAAAGCAGGAATTGGGGCACTTTTGAAATTTTCATTTTTGACCAAAATCGACAGGTCCGGGGCTTAGGGAATTTCTCATATGCCACAAAACGGTTGAAGCTTCTGTTCAAAAATGATGCTCCAAAATCAACGTCTGTCAACTTAGTGATACATTTTGGGATAGTACCTAAAGTTTAAAGCAGAAATTGGGGCACTTTTGAAAATTTCATTTTTGACCAAAATCGACAGGTCCGGGGCTTAGGGAATTTCTCATATGCCACAAAACGGTTGAAGCTCCTGTACAAAAATGATGCTCCGAAATCAACTTCTGTCACCTTAGAGATACATTTTGGGATAGTACCTAAAGTTTAAAGCAGAAATTGGGGCACTTTCAAAATTTTCATTTTTGACCAAAATCGACAGGTCCGGGGCTTAGGGATTTTCTCATATGCCACAAAACGGTTGAAGCTCCTGTTCAAAAATGATGCTCCTAAATCAACTTCTGTCACCTTAGTGATACATTTTGGGATAGCACCTTAAGTTTAAAGCAGAAATTGGGGCACTTTTGACATTTTTATTTTTGACCAAAATCGACAGGTCCGGGGCTTAGGGAATTTCTCATATGCCACAAAACGGTTGAAGCTCCTGTTCAAAAATGATGCTCCGAAATCAACTTCTGTCACCTTAGTGATACATTTTGGGATAGTACCTAAAGTTTAAAGCAGAAATTGGGGCACTTTTGAAATTTTCATTTTTGACCAAAATTGACAGGTCCGGTGCTTAGGGAATTTCTTATATGCCACAAAACAGTTGAAGCTCCTGTTCAAAAATGATGCTCCGAAATCAACTTCTGTCACCTTAGTGATACATTTTGGGATAGTACCTAAAGTTTAAAGCAGAAATTGGGGCACTTTTGAGATTTTCATTTTTGACCAAAATTGACAGGTCCGGGGCTTAGGGAATTTCTCATATGCCACAAAACGGTTGAAGCTCCTGTTCAAAAATGATGCTCCGAAATCAACTTCTGTCACCTTAGAGATACATTTTGGGATAGCACCTACAGTTTAAAGCAGAAAATGGGGCACTTTTCAAATTTTCATTTTTGACCAATATCGACAGGTCCGGGGCTTAGGGAATTTCTCATATGCCAAAAAACGGTTGAAGCTTCTGTTCAAAAATGATGCTCCGAAATCAACTTCTGTCAACTTAGTGATACATTTTGGGATAGTACCTAAAGTTTAAAGCAGAAATTGGGGCACTTTTGAAATTTTAATTTTTGACCAAAATCGACAGGTCCGGGCCTTAGGGATTTTCTCATATGCCACAAAACGGTTGAAGCTCCTGTTCAAAAATGATGCTCCTAAATCAACTTCTGTCACCTTAGTGATACATTTTGGGATAGCACCTAAAGTCTAAAGCAGAAATTGGGGCACTTTTGAAATTTTCATTTTTGACCAAAATCGACAGGTCCGGGGCTTAGGGAATTTCTCATATGCCACAAAACGGTTGAAGCTTCTGTTCAAAAATGATGCTCCAAAATCAACTTCTGTCACCTTAGTGATACATTTTGGGATAGCACCTACAGTTTAAAGCAGAAAATGGGGCACTTTTGACATTTTCATTTTTGACCAGAATCGACAGGTCCGGGGCTTAGGGAATTTCTCATATGCCACAAAACGGTTGAAGCTCCTGTTCAAAAATGATGCTCCGAAATCAACTTCTGTCAACTTAGTGATACATTTTGGGATAGTACCTAAAGTTTAAAGCAGAAATTGGGGCACTTTTGAGATTTTCATTTTTGACCAAAATCGACAGGTCCGGGCCATAGGGATTTTCTCATATGCCACAAAACGGTTGAAGCTTCTGTTCAAAAATGATGCTCCGAAATCAACTTCTGTCACCTTAGTGATACATTTTGGGATAGTACCTTAAGTTTAAAGCAGAAATTGGGGCACTTTTGAAAATTTCATTTTTGACCAAAATCGACAGGTCCGGGGCTTAGGGAATTTCTCATATGCCACAAAACGGTTGAAGCTTCTGTTCAAAAATGATGCTCCGAAATCAACTTCTATCACCTTAGTGATACATTTTGGGATAGTACCTAAAGTTTAAAGCAGAAATTGGGGCACTTTTGAAATTTTCATTTTTGACCAAAATCGACAGGTCCGGGGCTTAGGGAATTTCTCATATGTCACAAAACGGTTGAAGCTTCTGTTAAAAAATGATGCTCCGAAATCAACTTCTGTCACCTTAGTGATACATTTTGGGACAGCACCTAAAGTTTAAAGCAGAAATTGGGGCACTTTTGAAATTTTCATTTTTGACCAAAATCGACAGGTCCGGGGCTTAGGGAATTTCTCATATGCCACAAAACGGTTGAAGCTTCTGTTCAAAAATGATGCTCCAAAATCAACGTCTGTCAACTTAGTGATACATTTTGGGATAGTACCTAAAGTTTAAAGCAGAAATTGGGGAACTTTTGAAAATTTCATTTTTGACCAAAATCGACAGGTCCGGGGCTTAGGGAATTTCTCATATGCCACAAAACGGTTGAAGCTCCTGTTCAAAAATGATGCTCCGAAATCAACTTCTGTCACCTTAGAGATACATTTTGGGATAGTACCTAAAGTTTAAAGCAGAAATTGGGGCACTTTCAAAATTTTCATTTTTGACCAAAATCGACAGGTCCGGGGCTTAGGGAATTTCTCATATGCCAAAAAACGGTTGAAGCTTCTGTTCAAAAATGATGCTCCGAAATCAACTTCTGTCAACTTAGTGATACATTTTGGGATAGTACCTAAAGTTTAAAGCAGAAATTGGGGCACTTTTGAATTTTTCATTTTTGACCAGAATCGACAGGTTCGGGGCTTAGGGAATTTCTCATATGCCACAAAACGGTTGAAGCTTCTGTTCAAAAATGATGCTCCAAAATCAACTTCTGTCACCTTAGTGATACATTTTGGGATAGCACCTACAGTTTAAAGCAGAAAATGGGGCACTTTTCAAATTTTCATTTTTGACCAAAATCGACAGGTCCGGGCCTTAGGGATTTTCTCATATGCCACAAAACGGTTGAAGCTCCTGTTCAAAAATGATGCTCCTAAATCAACTTCTGTCACCTTAGTGATACATTTTGGGATAGCACCTAAAGTCTAAAGCAGAAATTGGGGCACTTTTGAGATTTTCATTTTTGACCAAAATCGACAGGTCCGGGCCATAGGGATTTTCTCATATGCCACAAAACGGTTGAAGCTCCTGTTCAAAAATGATGCTCCGAAATCAACTTCTGTCACCTTAGAGATACATTTTGGGATAGTACCTAAAGTTTAAAGCAGAAATTGGGGCACTTTCAAAATTTTCATTTTTGACCAAAATCGACAGGTCCGGGGCTTAGGGATTTTCTCATATGCCACAAAACGGTTGAAGCTCCTGTTCAAAAATGATGCTCCTAAATCAACTTCTGTCACCTTAGTGATACATTTTGGGATAGCACCTTAAGTTTAAAGCAGAAATTGGGGCACTTTTGACATTTTTATTTTTGACCAAAATCGACAGGTCCGGGGCTTAGGGAAATTCTCATATGCCACAAAACGGTTGAAGCTCCTGTTCAAAAATGATGTTCCGAAATCAACTTCTGTCACCTTAGTGATACATTTTGGGATAGTACCTAAAGTTTAAAGCAGAAATTGGGGCACTTTTGAAATTTTCATTTTTGACCAAAATCGACAGGTCCGGGGCTTAGGGATTTTCTCATATGCCACAAAACGGTTGAAGCGCCTGTTCAAAAATGATGCTCCAAAATCAACTTCTGTCACCTTAGTGATACATTTTGGGATAGCACCTACAGTTTAAAGCAGAAAATGGGGCACTTTTCAAATTTTCATTTTTGACCAATATCGACAGGTCCGGGGCTTAGGGAATTTCTCATATGCCAAAAAACGGTTGAAGCTTCTGTTCAAAAATGATGCTCCGAAATCAACTTCTGTCAACTTAGTGATACATTTTGGGATAGTACCTAAAGTTTAAAGCAGAAATTGGGGCACTTTTGACATTTTAATTTTTGACCAAAATCGACAGGTCCGGGCCTTAGGGATTTTCTCATATGCCACAAAACGGTTGAAGCTCCTGTTCAAAAATGATGCTCCTAAATCAACTTCTGTCACCTTAGTGATACATTTTGGGATAGCACCTAAAGTCTAAAGCAGAAATTGGGGCACTTTTGAAATTTTCATTTTTGACCAAAATCGACAGGTCCGGGGCTTAGGGAATTTCTCATATGCCACAAAACGGTTGAAGCTTCTGTTCAAAAATGATGCTCCAAAATCAACTTCTGTCACCTTAGTGATACATTTTGGGATAGCACCTACAGTTTAAAGCAGAAAATGGGGCACTTTTGACATTTTCATTTTTGACCAGAATCGACAGGTCCGGGGCTTAGGGAATTTCTCATATGCCACAAAATGGTTGAAGCTCCTGTTCAAAAATGATGCTCCGAAATCAACTTCTGTCAACTTAGTGATACATTTTGGGATAGTACCTAAAGTTTAAAGCAGAAATTGGGGCACTTTTGAGATTTTCATTTTTGACCAAAATCGACAGGTCCGGGCCATAGGGATTTTCTCATATGCCACAAAACGGTTGAAGCTTCTGTTCAAAAATGATGCTCCGAAATCAACTTCTATCACCTTAGTGATACATTTTGGGATAGTACCTAAAGTTTAAAGCAGAAATTGGGGCACTTTTGAAATTTTCATTTTTGACCAAAATCGACAGGTCCGGGGCTTAGGGAATTTCTCATATGTCACAAAATGGTTGAAGCTTCTGTTAAAAAATGATGCTCCGAAATCAACTTCTGTCACCTTAGTGATACATTTTGGGACAGCACCTAAAGTTTAAAGCAGAAATTGGGGCACTTTTGAAATTTTCATTTTTGACCAAAATCGACAGGTCCGGGGCTTAGGGAATTTCTCATATGCCACAAAACGGTTGAAGCTTCTGTTCAAAAATGATGCTCCAAAATCCACTTCTGTCACCTTATTGATACATTTTGGGATAGCACCTACAGTTTAAAGCAGAAAATGGGGCACTTTTGACATTTTCATTTTTGACCAGAATCGACAGGTCCGGGGCTTAGGGAATTTCTCATATGCCACAAAACGGTTGAAGCTCCTGTTCAAAAATGATGCTCCGAAATCAACTTCTGTCAACTTAGTGATACATTTTGGGATAGTACCTAAAGTTTAAAGCAGAAATTGGGGCACTTTTGAGATTTTCATTTTTGACCAAAATCGACAGGTCCGGGGCTTAGGGAATTTCTCATATGCCACAAAACGGTTGAAGCTTCTGTTCAAAAATGATGCTCCGAAATCAACTTCTGTCACCTTAGTGATACATTTTGGGACAGCACCTAAAGTTTAAAGCAGAAATTGGGGCACTTTTGAAATTTTCATTTTTGACCAAAATCGACAGGTCCGGGGCTTAGGGAATTTCTCATATGCCACAAAACGGTTGAAGCTTCTGTTCAAAAATGATGCTCCAAAATCAACGTCTGTCAACTTAGTGATACATTTTGGGATAGTACCTAAAGTTTAAAGCAGAAATTGGGGCACTTTCAAAATTTTCATTTTTGACCAAAATCGACAGGTCCGGGGCTTAGGGATTTTCTCATATGCCACAAAACGGTTGAAGCTCCTGTTCAAAAATGATGCTCCTAAATCAACTTCTGTCACCTTAGTGATACATTTTGGGATAGCACCTTAAGTTTAAAGCAGAAATTGGGGCACTTTTGACATTTTTATTTTTGACCAAAATCGACAGGTCCGGGGCTTAGGGAATTTCTCATATGCCACAAAACGGTTGAAGCTTCTGTTCAAAAATGATGCTCCAAAATCAACGTCTGTCAACTTAGTGATACATTTTGGGATAGTACCTAAAGTTTAAAGCAGAAATTGGGGCACTTTCAAAATTTTCATTTTTGACCAAAATCGACAGGTCCGGGGCTTAGGGATTTTCTCATATGCCACAAAACGGTTGAAGCTCCTGTTCAAAAATGATGCTCCTAAATCAACTTCTGTCACCTTAGTGATACATTTTGGGATAGCACCTTAAGTTTAAAGCAGAAATTGGGGCACTTTTGACATTTTTATTTTTGACCAAAATCGACAGGTCCGGGGCTTAGGGAATTTCTCATATGCCACAAAACGGTTGAAGCTCCTGTTCAAAAATGATGCTCCGAAATCAACTTCTGTCACCTTAGTGATACATTTTGGGATAGTACCTAAAGTTTAAAGCAGAAATTGGGGCACTTTTGAAATTTTCATTTTTGACCAAAATCGACAGGTCCGGGGCTTAGGGAATTTCTCATATGCCACAAAACGGTTGAAGCTTCTGTTCAAAAATGATGCTCCAAAATCAACTTCTGTCACCTTAGTGATACATTTTGGGATAGCACCTAAAGTTTAAAGCAGAAATTGGGGCACTTTTGAAATTTTAATTTTTGACCAAAATCGACAGGTCCGGGGCTTAGGGAAATTCTCATATGCCACAAAACGGATGAAGCTCCTGTTCAAAAATGATGTTCCGAAATCAACTTCTGTCACCTTAGTGATACATTTTGGGATAGCACCTAAAGTTTAAAGCAGAAATTGGGGCACTTTCAACATTTTCATTTTTGACCAAAATCGACAGGTCCGGGCCTTAGGGATTTTCTCATATGCCACAAAACGGTTGAAGCGCCTGTTCAAAAATGATGCTCCTAAATCAACTTCTGTCACCTTAGTGATACATTTTGGGATAGCACCTACAGTTTAAAGCAGAAAATGGGGCACTTTTGAAATTTTCATTTTTGACAAATATCGACAGGTCCGGGGCTTAGGGAATTTCTCATATGCCAAAAAACGGTTGAAGCTTCTGTTCAAAAATGATGCTCCGAAATCAACTTCTGTCAACTTAGTGATACATTTTGGGATAGTACCTAAAGTTTAAAGCAGAAATTGGGGCACTTTTGAATTTTTCATTTTTGACCAGAATCGACAGGTCCGGGGCTTAGGGAATTTCTCATATGCCACAAAACGGTTGAAGCTCCTGTTCAAAAATGATGCTCCAAAATCAACTTCTGTCACCTTAGTGATACATTTTGGGATAGCACCTAAAGTTTAAAGCAGAAATTGGGGCACTTTTGAAATTTTCATTTTTGACCAAAATCGACAGGTCCGGGGCTTAGGGAATTTCTCATATGCCACAAAACGGTTGAAGCTTCTGTTCAAAAATGATGCTCCAAAATCAACTTCTGTCACTTTAGTGATACATTTTGGGATAGCACCTAAAGTCTAAAGCAGAAATTGGGGCACTTTTGAAATTTTCATTTTTGACCAAAATCGACAGGTCCGGGGCTTAGGGAATTTCTCATATGCCACAAAACGGTTGAAGCTTCTGTTCAAAAATGATGCTCCAAAATCAACTTCTGTCACCTTAGTGATACATTTTGGGATAGCACCTAAAGTTTAAAGCAGAAATTGGGGCACTTTTGAAATTTTCATTTTTGACCAAAATCGACAGGTCCGGGGCTTAGGGAATTTCTCATATGCCACAAAACGGTTGAAGCTTCTGTTCAAAAATGATGCTCCAAAATCAACTTCTGTCACCTTAGTGATACATTTTGGGATAGCACCTAAAGTCTAAAGCAGAAATTGGGGCACTTTTGAAATTTTCATTTTTGACCAAAATCGACAGGTCCGGGGCTTAGGGAATTTCTCATATGCCACAAAACGGTTGAAGCTTCTGTTCAAAAATGATGCTCCAAAATCAACTTCTGTCACCTTAGTGATACATTTTGGGATAGCACCTAAAGTTTAAAGCAGAAATTGGGGCACTTTTGAAATTTTCATTTTTGACCAAAATCGACAGGTCCGACTCTTAGGGAATTTCTCATATGCCACAAAACGGTTGAGGCTTCTGTTCAAAAATGATGCTCCAAAATCAACTTCTGTCACCTTATTGATACATTTTGGGATAGCACCTACAGTTTAAAGCAGAAAATGGGGCACTTTTGACATTTTCATTTTTTGACCAAAATCGACAGGTCCGGGGCTTAGGGAATTTCTCATATGCCACAAAACGGTTGAAGCTCCTGTTCAAAAATGATGCTCCGAAATCAACTTATGTCACCTTAGTGATACATTTTGGGATAGTACCTAAAGTTTAAAGCAGAAATTGGGGCACTTTTGAGATTTTCATTTTTGACCAAAATCGACAGGTCCGGGGCTTAGGGAATTTCTCATATGCCACAAAACGGTTGAAGCTCCTGTTCAAAAATGATGCTCCGAAATCAACTTCTGTCACCTTAGTGATACATTTTGGGATAGCACCTACAGTTTAAAGCAGAAATTGGGGCACTTTTGAAATTTTAATTTTTGACCAAAATCGACAGGTCCGGGGCTTAGGGAAATTCTCATATGCCACAAAACGGATGAAGCTCCTGTTCAAAAATGATGCTCCGAAATAAACTTCTGTCACCTTAGTGATACATTTTGGGATAGTACCTAAAGTTTAAAGCAGAAATTGGGGCACTTTCAACATTTTCATTTTTGACCAAAATCGACAGGTCCGGGCCTTAGGGATTTTCTCATATGCCACAAAACGGTTGAAGCGCCTGTTCAAAAATGATGCTCCTAAATCAACTTCTGTCACCTTAGTGATACTTTTTGGGATAGCACCTACAGTTTAAAGCAGAAAATGGGGCACTTTTGAAGTTTTCATTTTTGACCAGAATCGACAGGTCCGGGGCTTAGGGAATTTCTCATATGCCACAAAACGGTTGAAGCTCCTGTTCAAAAATGATGCTCCGAAAATCAACTTCTGTCACCTTAGAGATACATTTTGGGATAGTACCTAAAGTTTAAAGCAGAAATTGGGGCACTTTCAAAATTTTCATTTTTGACCAAAATCGACAGGTCCGGGCCTTAGGGATTTTCTCATATGCCACAAAACGGTTGAAGCTCCTGTTCAAAAATGATGCTCCAAAATCAACTTCTGTCACCTTAGTGATACATTTTGGGATAGCACCTAAAGTTTAAAGCAGAAATTGGGGCACTTTTGAAATTTTCATTTTTGACCAAAATCGACAGGTCCGGGGCTTAGGGAATTTCTCATATGCCACAAAACGGTTGAAGCTTCTGTTCAAAAATGATGCTCCAAAATCAACTTCTGTCACCTTAGTGATACATTTTGGGATAGCACCTAAAGTTTAAAGCAGAAATTGGGGCACTTTTGAGATTTTCATTTTTGACCAAAATCGACAGGTCCGGGGCTTAGGGAATTTCTCATATGCCACAAAACGGTTGAAGCTCCTGTTCAAAAATGATGCTTCGAAATCAACTTCTGTCACCTTAGTGATACATTTTGGGATAGTACCTAAAGTTTAAAGCAGAAATTGGGGCACTTTTGAGATTTTCATTTTTGACCAAAATCGACAGGTCCGGGGCTTAGGGAATTTCTCATATGCCACAAAACGGTTGAAGCTTCTGTTCAAAAATGATGCTCCAAAATCAACTTCTGTCACCTTAGTGATACATTTTGGGATAGCACCTAAAGTTTAAAGCAGAAATTGGGGCACTTTTGAGATTTTCATTTTTGACCAAAATCGACAGGTCCGGGGCTTAGGGAATTTCTCATATGCCACAAAACGGTTGAAGCTTCTGTTCAAAAATGATGCTCCAAAATCAACTTCTGTCACCTTAGTGATACATTTTGGGATAGTACCTTAAGTTTAAAGCACAAATTGGGGCACTTTTGAAATTTTCATTTTTGACCAAAATCGACAGGTCCGGGGCTTAGGGAATTTCTCATATGCCACAAAACGGTTGAAGCTTCTGTTCAAAAATGATGCTCCAAAATCAACGTCTGTCAACTTAGTGATACATTTTGGGATAGTACCTAAAGTTTAAAGCAGAAATTGGGGCACTTTTGAAAATTTCATTTTTGACCAAAATCGACAGGTCCGGGGCTTAGGGAATTTCTCATATGCCACAAAACGGTTGAAGCTCCTGTTCAAAAATGATGCTCCGAAATCAACTTCTGTCACCTTAGAGATACATTTTGGGATAGTACCTAAAGTTTAAAGCAGAAATTGGGGCACTTTCAAAATTTTAATTTTTGACCAAAATCGACAGGTCCGGGGCTTAGGGATTTTCTCATATGCCACAAAACGGTTGAAGCTCCTGTTCAAAAATGATGCTCCTAAATCAACTTCTGTCACCTTAGTGATACATTTTGGGATAGCACCTTAAGTTTAAAGCAGAAATTGGGGCACTTTTGACATTTTTATTTTTGACCAAAATCGACAGGTCCGGGGCTTAGGGAATTTCTCATATGCCACAAAACGGTTGAAGCTCCTGTTCAAAAATGATGCTCCGAAATCAACTTCTGTCACCTTAGTGATACATTTTGGGATAGTACCTAAAGTTTAAAGCAGAAATTGGGGCACTTTTGAAATTTTCATTTTTGACCAAAATCGACAGGTCCGGGGCTTAGGGAATCTCTCATATGCCACAAAACGGTTGAAGCTCCTGTTCAAAAATGATGTTCCGAAATCAACTTCTGTCACCTTAGTGATACATTTTGGGATAGCACCTAAAGTTTAAAGCAGAAATTGGGGCACTTTCAACATTTTCATTTTTGACCAAAATCGACAGGTCCGGGCCTTAGGGATTTTCTCATATGCCACAAAACGGTTGAAGCGCCTGTTCAAAAATGATGCTCCTAAATCAACTTCTGTCACCTTAGTGATACATTTTGGGATAGCACCTACAGTTTAAAGCAGAAAATGGGGCACTTTTGAAATTTTCATTTTTGACCAATATCGACAGGTCCGGGGCTTAGGGAATTTCTCATATGCCAAAAAACGGTTGAAGCTTCTGTTCAAAAATGATGCTCCGAAATCAACTTCTGTCAACTTAGTGATACATTTTGGGATAGTACCTAAAGTTTAAAGCAGAAATTGGGGCACTTTTGAATTTTTCATTTTTGACCAGAATCGACAGGTCCGGGGCTTAGGGAATTTCTCATATGCCACAAAACGGTTGAAGCTCCTGTTCAAAAATGATGCTCCAAAATCAACTTCTGTCACCTTAGTGATACATTTTGGGATAGCACCTAAAGTTTAAAGCAGAAATTGGGGCACTTTTGAAATTTTCATTTTTGACCAAAATCGACAGGTCCGGGGCTTAGGGAATTTCTCATATGCCACAAAACGGTTGAAGCTTCTGTTCAAAAATGATGCTCCAAAATCAACTTCTGTCACCTTAGTGATACATTTTGGGATAGCACCTAAAGTCTAAAGCAGAAATTGGGGCACTTTTGAAATTTTCATTTTTGACCAAAATCGACAGGTCCGGGGCTTAGGGAATTTCTCATATGCCACAAAACGGTTAAAGCTTCTGTTCAAAAATGATGCTCCAAAATCAACTTCTGTCACCTTAGTGATACATTTTGGGATAGCACCTAAAGTTTAAAGCAGAAATTGGGGCACTTTTGAATTTTTCATTTTTGACCAGAATCGACAGGTCCGGGGCTTAGGGAATTTCTCATATGCCACAAAACGGTTGAAGCTTCTGTTCAAAAATGATGCTCCAAAATCAACTTCTGTCACCTTAGTGATACATTTTGGGATAGCACCTAAAGTCTAAAGCAGAAATTGGGGCACTTTTGAAATTTTCATTTTTGACCAAAATCGACAGGTCCGGGGCTTAGGGAATTTCTCATATGCCACAAAACGGTTGAAGCTTCTGTTCAAAAATGATGCTCCAAAATCAACTTCTGTCACCTTAGTGATACATTTTGGGATAGCACCTACAGTTTAAAGCAGAAAATGGGGCACTTTTGACATTTTCATTTTTGACCAGAATCGACAGGTCCGGGGCTTAGGGAATTTCTCATATGCCACAAAACGGTTGAAGCTCCTGTTCAAAAATGATGCTCCGAAATCAACTTCTGTCACCTTAGAGATACATTTTGGGATAGTACCTAAAGTTTAAAGCAGAAATTGGGGCACTTTCAAAATTTTCATTTTTGACCAAAATCGACAGGTCCGGGCCTTAGGGATTTTCTCATATGCCACAAAACGGTTGAAGCTCCTGTTCAAAAATGATGCTCCTAAATCAACTTCTGTCACCTTAGTGATACATTTTGGGATAGCACCTTAAGTTTAAAGCAGAAATTGGGGCACTTTTGAAATTTTCATTTTTGACCAAAATCGACAGGTCTGGTGCTTAGGGAATTTCTTATATGCCACAAAACAGTTGAAGCTCCTGTTTAAAAAATGATGCTCCGAAATCAACTTCTGTCACCTTAGTGATACATTTTGGGATAGCACCTAAAGTTTAAAGCAGAAATTGGGGCACTTTTGAGATTTTCATTTTTGACCAAAATTGACAGGTCCGGGGCTTAGGGAATTTCTCATATGCCACAAAACGGTTGAAGCTTCTGTTCAAAAATGATGCTCCGAAATCAGCTTCTGTCACCTTAGTTATACATTTTGTGACAGCACCTAAAGTTTAAAGCAGAAATTGGGGCACTTTTGAATTTTTCATTTTTGACCAAAATCGACAGGTCCGGGGCTTAGGGAATTTCTCATATGCCACAAAACGGTTGAAGCTTCTGTTCAAAAATGATGCTCCGAAATCAACTTCTGTCAACTTAGTGATACATTTTGGGATAGTACCTAAAGTTTAAAGCAGAAATTGGGGCACTTTTGAAATTTTCATTTTTGACCAGAATCGACAGGTCCGGGGCTTAGGGAATTTCTCATATGCCACAAAACGGTTGAAGCTCCTGTTCAAAAATGATGCTCCGAAATCAACTTCTGTCACCTTAGAGATACATTTTGGGATAGTACCTAAAGTTTAAAGCAGAAATTGGGGCACTTTTGAAATTTTCATTTTTGACCAAAATCGACAGGTCCGAGGCTTAGGGAATTTCTCATATGCCACAAAACGGTTGAAGCTTCTGTTCAAAAATGATGCTCCGAAATCAACTTCTGTCACCTTAGTGATACATTTTGGGATAGCACCTACAGTTTAAAGCAGAAAATGGGGGACTTTTGACATTTTCATTTTTGACCAATATCGACAGGTCCGGGGCTTAGGGAATTTCTCATATGCCACAAAACGGTTGAAGCTTCTGTTCAAAAATGATGCTCCGAAATCAACTTCTGTCACCTTAGTGATACATTTTGGGATAGCACCTACAGTTTAAAGCAGAAAATGGGGGACTTTTGACATTTTCATTTTTGACCAATATTGACAGGTCCGGGGCTTAGGGATTTTCTCATATGCCACAAAACGGTTGAAGCGCCTGTTCAAAAATGATGCTCCTAAATCAACTTCTGTCACCTTAGTGATACATTTTGGGATAGTACCTTAAGTTTAAAGCAGAAATTGGGGCACTTTTGAAAATTTCATTTTTGACCAAAATCGACAGGTCCGGGGCTTAGGGAATTTCTCATATGCCACAAAACGGTTGAAGCTTCTGTTCAAAAATGATGCTCCGAAATCAACTTCTATCACGTTAGTGATACATTTTGGGATAGTACCTAAAGTTTAAAGCAGAAATTGGGGCACTTTTGAAATTTTCATTTTTGACCAAAATCGACAGGTCCGGGGCTTAGGGAATTTCTCATATGTCACAAAACGGTTGAAGCTTCTGTTAAAAAATGATGCTCCGAAATCAACTTCTGTCACCTTAGTGATACATTTTGGGACAGCACCTAAAGTTTAAAGCAGAAATTGGGGCACTTTGGAAATTTTCATTTTTGACCAAAATCGACAGGTCCGGGGCTTAGGGAATTTCTCATATGCCACAAAACGGTTGAAGCTTCTGTTCAAAAATGATGCTCCAAAATCAACGTCTGTCAACTTAGTGATACATTTTGGGATAGTACCTAAAGTTTAAAGCAGAAATTGGGGCACTTTCAAAATTTTCATTTTTGACCAAAATCGACAGGTCCGGGGCTTAGGGATTTTCTCATATGCCACAAAAAGGTTGAAGCTCCTGTTCAAAAATGATGCTCCTAAATCAACTTCTGTCACCTTAGTGATACATTTTGGGATAGCACCTTAAGTTTAAAGCAGAAATTGGGGCACTTTTGACATTTTCATTTTTGACCAAAATCGACAGGTCCGGGGCTTAGGGAATTTCTCATATGCCACAAAACGGTTGAAGCTCCTGTTCAAAAATGATGCTCCGAAATCAACTTCTGTCACCTTAGTGATACATTTTGGGATAGTACCTAAAGTTTAAAGCAGAAATTGGGGCACTTTTGAAATTTTCATTTTTGACCAAAATCGACAGGTCCGGGGCTTAGGGAATCTCTCATATGCCACAAAACGGTTGAAGCTCCTGTTCAACAATGATGCTCCAAAATCAACTTCTGTCACCTTAGTGATACATTTTGGGATAGCACCTAAAGTTTAAAGCAGAAATTGGGGCACTTTTGAAATTTTAATTTTTGACCAAAATCGACAGGTCCGGGGCTTAGGGAATTTCTCATATGCCACAAAACGGTTGAGGCTTCTGTTCAAAAATGATGCTCCAAAATCAACTTCTGTCACCTTATTGATACATTTTGGGATAGCACCTACAGTTTAAAGCAGAAAATGGGGCACTTTTGACATTTTCATTTTTGACCAAAATCGACAGGTCCGGGGCTTAGGGAATTTCTCATATGCCACAAAACGGTTGAAGCTCCTGTTCAAAAATGATGCTCCGAAATCAACTTATGTCACCTTAGTGATACATTTTGGGATAGTACCTAAAGTTTAAAGCAGAAATTGGGGCACTTTTGAGATTTTCATTTTTGACCAAAATCGACAGGTCCGGGGCTTAGGGAATTTCTCATATGCCACAAAACGGTTGAAGCTCCTGTTCAAAAATGATGCTCCGAAATCAACTTCTGTCACCTTAGTGATACATTTTGGGATAGTACCTAAAGTTTAAAGCAGAAATTGGGACACTTTTGAGATTTTCATTTTTGACCAAAATCGACAGGTCCGGGGCTTAGGGAATTTCTCATATGCCACAAAACGGTTGACGCTTCTGTTCAAAAATGATGCTCCAAAATCAACTTCTGTCACCTTAGTGATACATTTTGGGATAGCACCTACAGTTTAAAGCAGAAAATGGGGCACTTTTCAAATTTTCATTTTTGACCAAAATCGACAGGTCCGGGGCTTAGGGAATTTCTCATATGCCACAAAACGGTTGAAGCTTCTGTACAAAAATGATGCTCCAAAATCAACTTCTGTCACCTTAGTGATACATTTTGGGATAGCACCTACAGTTTAAAGCAGAAAATGGGGCACTTTTCAAATTTTCATTTTTGACCAATATCGACAGGTCTGGGGCTTAGGGAATTTCTCATATGCCAAAAAACGGTTGAAGCTTCTGTTCAAAAATGATGCTCCGAAATCAACTTCTGTCACCTTAGTGATACATTTTGGGATAGCACCTAAAGTTTAAAGCAGAAATTGGGGCACTTTTGAAATTTTCATTTTTGACCAAAATCGACAGGTCCGGGGCTTAGGGAATTTCTCATATGCCACAAAACGGTTGAAGCTTCTGTTCAAAAATGATGCTCCAAAATCAACTTCTGTCACCTTAGTGATACATTTTGGGATAGCACCTACAGTTTAAAGCAGAAAATGGGGCACTTTTGACATTTTCATTTTTGACCAGAATCGACAGGTCCGGGGCTTAGGGAATTTCTCATATGCCACAAAACGGTTGAAGCTCCTGTTCAAAAATGATGCTCCGAAATCAACTTCTGTCACCTTAGAGATACATTTTGGGATAGTACCTAAAGTTTAAAGCAGAAATTGGGGCACTTTCAAAATTTTCATTTTTGACCAAAATCGACAGGTCCGGGCCTTAGGGATTTTCTCATATGCCACAAAACGGTTGAAGCTCCTGTTCAAAAATGATGCTCCTAAATCAACTTCTGTCACCTTAGTGATACATTTTGGGATAGCACCTTAAGTTTAAAGCAGAAATTGGGGCACTTTTGAAATTTT
The DNA here is from genome assembly GCF_028390025.1 of Pseudophryne corroboree. NCBI lineage: Eukaryota > Metazoa > Chordata > Amphibia > Anura > Myobatrachidae > Pseudophryne > Pseudophryne corroboree. The sequence goes on from NW_026970436.1 coordinate 238,305, forward strand.
CATTTTTGACCAAAATCGACAGGTCCGGTGCTTAGGGAATTTCTTATATGCCACAAAAAAGTTGAAGCTCCTGTTCAAAAATGATGCTCCGAAATCAACTTCTGTCACCTTAGTGATACATTTTGGGATAGCACCTAAAGTTTAAAGCAGAAATTGGGGCACTTTTGAGATTTTCATTTTTGACCAAAATTGACAGGTCCAGGGCTTAGGGAATTTCTCATATGCCACAAAACGGTTGAAGCTTCTGTTCAAAAATGATGCTCCGAAATCAGCTTCTGTCACCTTAGTTATACATTTTGGGACAGCACCTAAATTTTAAAGCAGAAATTGGGGCACTTTTGAAATTTTCATTTTTGACCAAAATCGACAGGTCCGGGGCTTAGGGAATTTCTCATATGCCACAAAACGGTTGAAGCTTCTGTTCAAAAATGATGCTCCGAAATCAACTTCTGTCAACTTAGTGATACATTTTGGGATAGTACCTAAAGTTTAAAGCAGAAATTGGGGCACTTTTGAAATTTTCATTTTTGACCAATATCGACAGGTCCGAGGCTTAGGGAATTTCTCATATGCCACAAAACGGTTGAAGCTTCTGTTCAAAAATGATGCTCCGAAATCAACTTCTGTCACCTTAGTGATACATTTTGGGATAGCACCTAAATTTTAAAGCAGAAATTGGGGCACTTTTGAAAATTTCATTTTTGACCAAAATCGACAGGTCCGGGGCTTAGGGAATTTCTCATATGCCACAAAACGGTTGAAGCTTCTGTTCAAAAATGATGCTCCGAAATCAACTTCTATCACCTTAGTGATACATTTTGGGATAGTACCTAAAGTTTAAAGCAGAAATTGGGGCACTTTTGAAATTTTCATTTTTGACCAAAATCGACAGGTCCGGGGCTTAGGGAATTTCTCATATGCCACAAAACGGTTGAAGCTTCTGTTCAAAAATGATGCTCCAAAATCAACGTCTGTCAACTTAGTGATACATTTTGGGATAGTACCTAAAGTTTAAAGCAGAAATTGGGGCACTTTCAAAATTTTCATTTTTGACCAAAATCGACAGGTCCGGGGCTTAGGTATTTTCTCATATGCCACAAAACGGTTGAAGCTCCTGTTCAAAAATGATGCTCCTAAATCAACTTCTGTCACCTTAGTGATACATTTTGGGATAGCACCTTAAGTTTAAAGCAGAAATTGGGGCACTTTTGACATTTTTATTTTTGACCAAAATCGACAGGTCCGGGGCTTAGGGAATATCTCATATGCCACAAAACGGTTGAAGCTCCTGTTCAACAATGATGCTCCAAAATCAACTTCTGTCACCTTAGTGATACATTTTGGGATAGCACCTAAAGTTTAAAGCAGAAATTGGGGCACTTTTGAAATTTTAATTTTTGACCAAAATCGACAGGTCCGGGGCTTAGGGAAATTCTCATATGCCACAAAACGGATGAAGCTCCTGTTCAAAAATGATGTTCCGAAATCAACTTCTGTCACCTTAGTGATACATTTATGGATAGTACCTAAAGTTTAAAGCAGAAATTGGGGCACTTTCAACATTTTCATTTTTGACCAAAATCGACAGGTCCGGGCCTTAGGGATTTTCTCATATGCCACAAAACGGTTGAAGCGCCTGTTCAAAAATGATGCTCCTAAATCAACTTCTGTCACCTTAGTGATACATTTTGGGATAGCACCTACAGTTTAAAGCAGAAAAAGGGGCACTTTTGAAATTTTCATTTTTGACCAATATCGACAGGTCCGGGGCTTAGGGAATTTCTCATATGCCAAAAAACGGTTGAAGCTTCTGTTCAAAAATGATGCTCCGAAATCAACTTCTGTCAACTTAGTGATACATTTTGGGATAGTACCTAAAGTTTAAAGCAGAAATTGGGGCACTTTTGAATTTTTCATTTTTGACCAGAATCGACAGGTCCGGGGCTTAGGGAATTTCTCATATGCCACAAAACGGTTGAAGCTCCTGTTCAAAAATGATGCTCCAAAATCAACTTCTGTCACCTTAGTGATACATTTTGGGATAGCACCTAAAGTTTAAAGCAGAAATTGGGGCACTTTTGAAATTTACATTTTTGACCAAAATCGACAGGTCCGGGGCTTAGGGAATTTCTCATATGCCACAAAATGGTTGAAGCTTCTGTTCAAAAATGATGCTCCAAAATCAACTTCTGTCACCTTAGTGATACATTTTGGGATAGCACCTAAAGTCTAAAGCAGAAATTGGGGCACTTTTGAAATTTTCATTTTTGACCAAAATCGACAGGTCCGGGGCTTAGGGAATTTCTCATATGCCACAAAACGGTTGAAGCTTCTGTTCAAAAATGATGCTCCAAAATCAACTTCTGTCACCTTAGTGATACATTTTGGGATAGTACCTTAAGTTTAAAGCAGAAATTGGGGCACTTTTGAGATTTTCATTTTTGACCAAAATCGACAGGTCCGGGGCTTAGGGAATTTCTCATATGCCACAAAACGGTTGAAGCTCCTGTTCAAAAATGATGCTCCGAAATCAACTTCTGTCACCTTAGTGATACATTTTGGGATAGTACCTAAAGTTTAAAGCAGAAATTGGGACACTTTTGAGATTTTCATTTTTGACCAAAATCGACAGGTCCGGGGCTTAGGGAATTTCTCATATGCCACAAAACGGTTGAAGCTTCTGTTCAAAAATGATGCTCCAAAATCAACTTCTGTCACCTTAGTGATACATTTTGGGATAGCACCTACAGTTTACAGTTTAAAGCAGAAAATGGGGCACTTTTCAAATTTTCATTTTTGACCAATATCGACAGGTCTGGGGCTTAGGGAATTTCTCATATGCCAAAAAACGGTTGAAGCTTCTATTCAAAAATGATGCTCCGAAATCAACTTCTGTCAACTTAGTGATACATTTTGGGATAGTACCTAAAGTTTAAAGCAGAAATTGGGGCACTTTTGAAATTTTAATTTTTGACCAAAATTGACAGGTCCGGGCCTTAGGGATTTTCTCATATGCCACAAAACGGTTGAAGCTCCTGTTCAAAAATGATGCTCCTAAATCAACTTCTGTCACCTTAGTGATACATTTTTGGATAGCACCTAAGGTCTAAAGCAGAAATTGGGGCACTTTTGAAATTTTCATTTTTGACCAAAATCGACAGGTCCGGGGCTTAGGGAATTTCTCATATGCCACAAAACGGTTGAAACTTCTGTTCAAAAATGATGCTCCAAAATCAACTTCTGTCACCTTAGTGATACATTTTGGGATAGCACCTAAAGTTTAAAGCAGAAATTGGGGCACTTTTGAAATTTTCATTTTTGACCAAAATCGACAGGTCCGGGGCTTAGGGAATTTCTCATATGCCACAAAACGGTTGAAGCTCCTGTTCAAAAATGATGCTCCGAAATCAACTTCTGTCACCTTAGAGATACATTTTGGGATAGTACCTAAAGTTTAAAGCAGAAATTGGGGCACTTTCAAAATTTTCATTTTTGACCAAAATCGACAGGTCCGGGCCTTAGGGATTTTCTCATATGCCACAAAACGGTTGAAGCTCCTGTTCAAAAATGATGCTCCTAAATCAACTTCTGTCACCTTAGTGATACATTTTGGGATAGCACCTTAAGTTTAAAGCAGAAATTGGGGCACTTTTGAAATTTTCATTTTTGACCAAAATCGACAGGTCCGGTGCTTAGGGAATTTCTTATATGCCACAAAACAGTTGAAGCTCCTGTTCAAAAATGATGCTCCGAAATCAACTTCTGTCACCTTAGTGATACATTTTGGGATAGCACCTAAAGTTTAAAGCAGAAATTGGGGCACTTTTGAGATTTTCATTTTTGACCAAAATTGACAGGTCCAGGGCTTAGGGAATTTCTCATATGCCACAAAACGGTTGAAGCTTCTGTTCAAAAATGATGCTCCGAAATCAGCTTCTGTCACCTTAGTTATACATTTTGGGACAGCACCTAAAGTTTAAAGCAGAAATTGGGGCACTTTTGAAATTTTCATTTTTGACCAAAATCGACAGGTCCGGGGCTTAGGGAATTTCTCATATGCCACAAAACGGTTGAAGCTTCTGTTCAAAAATGATGCTCCGAAATCAACTTCTGTCAACTTAGTGATACATTTTGGGATAGTACCTAAAGTTTAAAGCAGAAATTGGGGCACTTTTGAAATTTTCATTTTTGACCAAAATCGACAGGTCCGAGGCTTAGGGAATTTCTCATATGCCACAAAACGGTTGAAGCTTCTGTTCAAAAATGATGCTCCGAAATCAACTTCTGTCACCTTAGTGATACATTTTGGGATAGCACCTACAGTTTAAAGTAGAAAATGGGGGACTTTTGACATTTTCATTTTTGACCAATAGGGATTTTCTCATATGCCACAAAACGGTTGAAGCGCCTGTTCAAAAATGATGCTCCTAAATCAACTTCTGTCACCTTAGTGATACATTTTGGGATAGTACCTTAAGTTTAAAGCAGAAATTGGGGCACTTTTGAAAATTTCATTTTTGACCAAAATCGACAGGTCCGGGGCTTAGGGAATTTCTCATATGCCACAAAACGGTTGAAGCTTCTGTTCAAAAATGATGCTCCGAAATCAACTTCTATCACCTTAGTGATACATTTTGGGATAGTACCTAAAGTTTAAAGCAGAAATTGGGGCACTTTTGAAATTTTCATTTTTGACCAAAATCGACAGGTCCGGGGCTTAGGGAATTTCTCATATGCCACAAAACGGTTGAAGCTTCTGTTCAAAAATGATGCTCCAAAATCAACGTCTGTCAACTTAGTGATACATTTTGGGATAGTACCTAAAGTTTAAAGCAGAAATTGGGGCACTTTCAAAATTTTCATTTTTGACCAAAATCGACAGGTCCGGGGCTTAGGTATTTTCTCATATGCCACAAAACGGTTGAAGCTCCTGTTCAAAAATGATGCTCCTAAATCAACTTCTGTCACCTTAGTGATACATTTTGGGATAGCACCTTAAGTTTAAAGCAGAAATTGGGGCACTTTTGACATTTTTATTTTTGACCAAAATCGACAGGTCCGGGGCTTAGGGAATTTCTCATATGCCACAAAACGGTTGAAGCTCCTGTTCAAAAATGATGCTCCGAAATCAACTTCTGTCACCTTAGTGATACATTTTGGGATAGTACCTAAAGTTTAAAGCAGAAATTGGGGCACTTTTGAAATTTTCATTTTTGACCAAAATCGACAGGTCCGGGGCTTAGGGAATATCTCATATGCCACAAAACGGTTGAAGCTCCTGTTCAACAATGATGCTCCAAAATCAACTTCTGTCACCTTAGTGATACATTTTGGGATAGCACCTAAAGTTTAAAGCAGAAATTGGGGCACTTTTGAAATTTTAATTTTTGACCAAAATCGACAGGTCCGGGGCTTAGGGAAATTCTCATATGCCACAAAACGGATGAAGCTCCTGTTCAAAAATGATGTTCCGAAATCAACTTCTGTCACCTTAGTGATACATTTATGGATAGTACCTAAAGTTTAAAGCAGAAATTGGGGCACTTTCAACATTTTCATTTTTGACCAAAATCGACAGGTCCGGGCCTTAGGGATTTTCTCATATGCCACAAAACGGTTGAAGCGCCTGTTCAAAAATGATGCTCCTAAATCAACTTCTGTCACCTTAGTGATACATTTTGGGATAGCACCTACAGTTTAAAGCAGAAAAAGGGGCACTTTTGAAATTTTCATTTTTGACCAATATCGACAGGTCCGGGGCTTAGGGAATTTCTCATATGCCAAAAAACGGTTGAAGCTTCTGTTCAAAAATGATGCTCCGAAATCAACTTCTGTCAACTTAGTGATACATTTTGGGATAGTACCTAAAGTTTAAAGCAGAAATTGGGGCACTTTTGAATTTTTCATTTTTGACCAGAATCGACAGGTCCGGGGCTTAGGGAATTTCTCATATGCCACAAAACGGTTGAAGCTCCTGTTCAAAAATGATGCTCCAAAATCAACTTCTGTCACCTTAGTGATACATTTTGGGATAGCACCTAAAGTTTAAAGCAGAAATTGGGGCACTTTTGAAATTTACATTTTTGACCAAAATCGACAGGTCCGGGGCTTAGGGAATTTCTCATATGCCACAAAATGGTTGAAGCTTCTGTTCAAAAATGATGCTCCAAAATCAACTTCTGTCACCTTAGTGATACATTTTGGGATAGCACCTAAAGTCTAAAGCAGAAATTGGGGCACTTTTGAAATTTTCATTTTTGACCAAAATCGACAGGTCCGGGGCTTAGGGAATTTCTCATATGCCACAAAACGGTTGAAGCTTCTGTTCAAAAATGATGCTCCAAAATCAACTTCTGTCACCTTAGTGATACATTTTGGGATAGTACCTTAAGTTTAAAGCAGAAATTGGGGCACTTTTGAGATTTTCATTTTTGACCAAAATCGACAGGTCCGGGGCTTAGGGAATTTCTCATATGCCACAAAACGGTTGAAGCTCCTGTTCAAAAATGATGCTCCGAAATCAACTTCTGTCACCTTAGTGATACATTTTGGGATAGTACCTAAAGTTTAAAGCAGAAATTGGGACACTTTTGAGATTTTCATTTTTGACCAAAATCGACAGGTCCGGGGCTTAGGGAATTTCTCATATGCCACAAAACGGTTGAAGCTTCTGTTCAAAAATGATGCTCCAAAATCAACTTCTGTCACCTTAGTGATACATTTTGGGATAGCACCTACAGTTTACAGTTTAAAGCAGAAAATGGGGCACTTTTCAAATTTTCATTTTTGACCAATATCGACAGGTCTGGGGCTTAGGGAATTTCTCATATGCCAAAAAACGGTTGAAGCTTCTATTCAAAAATGATGCTCCGAAATCAACTTCTGTCAACTTAGTGATACATTTTGGGATAGTACCTAAAGTTTAAAGCAGAAATTGGGGCACTTTTGAAATTTTAATTTTTGACCAAAATTGACAGGTCCGGGCCTTAGGGATTTTCTCATATGCCACAAAACGGTTGAAGCTCCTGTTCAAAAATGATGCTCCTAAATCAACTTCTGTCACCTTAGTGATACATTTTTGGATAGCACCTAAGGTCTAAAGCAGAAATTGGGGCACTTTTGAAATTTTCATTTTTGACCAAAATCGACAGGTCCGGGGCTTAGGGAATTTCTCATATGCCACAAAACGGTTGAAACTTCTGTTCAAAAATGATGCTCCAAAATCAACTTCTGTCACCTTAGTGATACATTTTGGGATAGCACCTAAAGTTTAAAGCAGAAATTGGGGCACTTTTGAAATTTTCATTTTTGACCAAAATCGACAGGTCCGGGGCTTAGGGAATTTCTCATATGCCACAAAACGGTTGAAGCTTCTGTTCAAAAATGATGCTCCAAAATCAACTTCTGTCACCTTAGTGATACATTTTGGGATAGCACCTACAGTTTAAAGCAGAAAATGGGGCACTTTTGACATTTTCATTTTTGACCAGAATCGACAGGTCCGGGGCTTAGGGAATTTCTCATATGCCACAAAACGGTTGAAGCTCCTGTTCAAAAATGATGCTCCGAAATCAACTTCTGTCACCTTAGAGATACATTTTGGGATAGTACCTAAAGTTTAAAGCAGAAATTGGGGCACTTTCAAAATTTTCATTTTTGACCAAAATCGACAGGTCCGGGCCTTAGGGATTTTCTCATATGCCACAAAACGGTTGAAGCTCCTGTTCAAAAATGATGCTCCTAAATCAACTTCTGTCACCTTAGTGATACATTTTGGGATAGCACCTTAAGTTTAAAGCAGAAATTGGGGCACTTTTGAAATTTTCATTTTTGACCAAAATCGACAGGTCCGGTGCTTAGGGAATTTCTTATATGCCACAAAACAGTTGAAGCTCCTGTTCAAAAATGATGCTCCGAAATCAACTTCTGTCACCTTAGTGATACATTTTGGGATAGCACCTAAAGTTTAAAGCAGAAATTGGGGCACTTTTGAGATTTTCATTTTTGACCAAAATTGACAGGTCCAGGGCTTAGGGAATTTCTCATATGCCACAAAACGGTTGAAGCTTCTGTTCAAAAATGATGCTCCGAAATCAGCTTCTGTCACCTTAGTTATACATTTTGGGACAGCACCTAAAGTTTAAAGCAGAAATTGGGGCACTTTTGAAATTTTCATTTTTGACCAAAATCGACAGGTCCGGGGCTTAGGGAATTTCTCATATGCCACAAAACGGTTGAAGCTTCTGTTCAAAAATGATGCTCCGAAATCAACTTCTGTCAACTTAGTGATACATTTTGGGATAGTACCTAAAGTTTAAAGCAGAAATTGGGGCACTTTTGAAATTTTCATTTTTGACCAGAATCGACAGGTCCGGGGCTTAGGGAATTTCTCATATGCCACAAAACGGTTGAAGCTCCTGTTCAAAAATGATGCTCCGAAATCAACTTCTGTCACCTTAGAGATACATTTTGGGATAGTACCTAAAGTTTAAAGCAGAAATTGGGGCACTTTTGAAATTTTCATTTTTGACCAAAATCGACAGGTCCGAGGCTTAGGGAATTTCTCATATGCCACAAAACGGTTGAAGCTTCTGTTCAAAAATGATGCTCCGAAATCAACTTCTGTCACCTTAGTGATACATTTTGGGATAGCACCTACAGTTTAAAGTAGAAAATGGGGGACTTTTGACATTTTCATTTTTGACCAATATTGACAGGTCCGGGGCTTAGGGATTTTCTCATATGCCACAAAACGGTTGAAGCGCCTGTTCAAAAATGATGCTCCTAAATCAACTTCTGTCACCTTAGTGATACATTTTGGGATAGTACCTTAAGTTTAAAGCAGAAATTGGGGCACTTTTGAAAATTTCATTTTTGACCAAAATCGACAGGTCCGGGGCTTAGGGAATTTCTCATATGCCACAAAACGGTTGAAGCTTCTGTTCAAAAATGATGCTCCGAAATCAACTTCTATCACCTTAGTGATACATTTTGGGATAGTACCTAAAGTTTAAAGCAGAAATTGGGGCACTTTTGAAATTTTCATTTTTGACCAAAATCGACAGGTCCGGGGCTTAGGGAATTTCTCATATGCCACAAAACGGTTGAAGCTTCTGTTCAAAAATGATGCTCCAAAATCAACGTCTGTCAACTTAGTGATACATTTTGGGATAGCACCTAAAGTTTAAAGCAGAAATTGGGGCACTTTTGAAATTTTAATTTTTGACCAAAATCGACAGGTCCGGGGCTTAGGGAAATTCTCATATGCCACAAAACGGATGAAGCTCCTGTTCAAAAATGATGTTCCGAAATCAACTTCTGTCACCTTAGTGATACATTTATGGATAGTACCTAAAGTTTAAAGCAGAAATTGGGGCACTTTCAACATTTTCATTTTTGACCAAAATCGACAGGTCCGGGCCTTAGGGATTTTCTCATATGCCACAAAACGGTTGAAGCGCCTGTTCAAAAATGATGCTCCTAAATCAACTTCTGTCACCTTAGTGATACATTTTGGGATAGCACCTACAGTTTAAAGCAGAAAATGGGGCACTTTTGAAATTTTCATTTTTGACCAATATCGACAGGTCCGGGGCTTAGGGAATTTCTCATATGCCAAAAAACGGTTGAAGCTTCTGTTCAAAAATGATGCTCCGAAATCAACTTCTGTCAACTTAGTGATACATTTTGGGATAGTACCTAAAGTTTAAAGCAGAAATTGGGGCACTTTTGAATTTTTCATTTTTGACCAGAATCGACAGGTCCGGGGCTTAGGGAATTTCTCATATGCCACAAAACGGTTGAAGCTCCTGTTCAAAAATGATGCTCCAAAATCAACTTCTGTCACCTTAGTGATACATTTTGGGATAGCACCTAAAGTTTAAAGCAGAAATTGGGGCACTTTTGAAATTTACATTTTTGACCAAAATCGACAGGCCCGGGGCTTAGGGAATTTCTCATATGCCACAAAACGGTTGAAGCTTCTGTTCAAAAATGATGCTCCAAAATCAACTTCTGTCACCTTAGTGATACATTTTGGGATAGCACCTAAAGTTTAAAGCAGAAATTGGGGCACTTTTGAAATTTTCATTTTTGACCAAAATCGACAGGTCCGGGGCTTAGGGAATTTCTCATATGCCACAAAACGGTTGAGGCTTCTGTTCAAAAATGATGCTCCAAAATCAACTTCTGTCACCTTAGTGATACATTTTGGGATAGCACCTACAGTTTAAAGCAGAAAATGGGGCACTTTTGACATTTTCATTTTTGACCAAAATCGACAGGTCCGGGGCTTAGGGAATTTCTCATATGCCACAAAACGGTTGAAGCTCCTGTTCAAAAATGATGCTCCGAAATCAACTTATGTCACCTTAGTGATACATTTTGGGATAGTACCTAAAGTTTAAAGCAGAAATTGGGGCACTTTTGAGATTTTCATTTTTGACCAAAATCGACAGGTCCGGGGCTTAGGGAATTTCTCATATGCCACAAAACGGTTGAAGCTCCTGTTCAAAAATTATGCTCCGAAATCAACTTCTGTCACCTTAGTGATACATTTTGGGATAGTACCTAAAGTTTAAAGCAGAAATTGGGACACTTTTGAGATTTTCATTTTTGACCAAAATCGACAGGTCCGGGGCTTAGGGAATTTCTCATATGCCACAAAACGGTTGAAGCTTCTGTTCAAAAATGATGCTCCAAAATCAACTTCTGTCACCTTAGTGATACATTTTGGGATAGCACCTACAGTTTACAGTTTAAAGCAGAAAATGGGGCACTTTTCAAATTTTCATTTTTGACCAATATCGACAGGTCTGGGGCTTAGGGAATTTCTCATATGCCAAAAAACGGTTGAAGCTTCTGTTCAAAAATGATGCTCCGAAATCAACTTCTGTCAACTTAGTGATACATTTTGGGATAGTACCTAAAGTTTAAAGCAGAAATTGGGGCACTTTTGAAATTTTAATTTTTGACCAAAATTGACAGGTCCGGGCCTTAGGGATTTTCTCATATGCCACAAAACGGTTGAAGCTCCTGTTCAAAAATGATGCTCCTAAATCAACTTCTGTCACCTTAGTGATACATTTTTGGATAGCACCTAAGGTCTAAAGCAGAAATTGGGGCACTTTTGAAATTTTCATTTTTGACCAAAATCGACAGGTCCGGGGCTTAGGGAATTTCTCATATGCCACAAAACGGTTGAAACTTCTGTTCAAAAATGATGCTCCAAAATCAACTTCTGTCACCTTAGTGATACATTTTGGGATAGCACCTAAAGTTTAAAGCAGAAATTGGGGCACTTTTGAAATTTTCATTTTTGACCAAAATCGACAGGTCCAGGGCTTAGGGAATTTCTCATATGCCACAAAACGGTTGAAGCTTCTGTTCAAAAATGATGCTCCAAAATCAACTTCTGTCACCTTAGTGATACATTTTGGGATAGCACCTACAGTTTAAAGCAGAAAATGGGGCACTTTTGACATTTTCATTTTTGACCAGAATCGACAGGTCCAGGGCTTAGGGAATTTCTCATATGCCACAAAACGGTTGAAGCTTCTGTTCAAAAATGATGCTCCGAAATCAGCTTCTGTCACCTTAGTTATACATTTTGGGACAGCACCTAAAGTTTAAAGCAGAAATTGGGGCACTTTTGAAATTTTCATTTTTGACCAAAATCGACAGGTCCGGGGCTTAGGGAATTTCTCATATGCCACAAAACGGTTGAAGCTTCTGTTCAAAAATGATGCTCCAAAATCAACTTCTGTCAACTTAGTGATACATTTTGGGATAGTACCTAAAGTTTAAAGCAGAAATTGGGGCTCTTTTGAAATTTTCATTTTTGACCAGAATCGACAGGTCCGGGGCTTAGGGAATTTCTCATATGCCACAAAACGGTTGAAGCTCCTGTTCAAAAATGATGCTCCGAAATCAACTTCTGTCACCTTAGAGATACATTTTGGGATAGTACCTAAAGTTTAAAGCAGAAATTGGGGCACTTTTGAAATTTTCATTTTTGACCAAAATCGACAGGTCCGAGACTTAGGGAATTTCTCATATGCCACAAAACGGTTGAAGCTTCTGTTCAAAAATGATGCTCCGAAATCAACTTCTGTCACCTTAGTGATACATTTTGGGATAGCACCTACAGTTTAAAGCAGAAAATGGGGGACTTTTGACATTTTCATTTTTGACCAATATCGACAGGTCCGGGGCTTAGGGAATTTCTCATATGCCACAAAACGGTTGAAGCTTCTGTTCAAAAATGATGCTCCGAAATCAACTTCTGTCACCTTAGTGATACATTTTGGGATAGCACCTACAGTTTAAAGCAGAAAATGGGGGACTTTTGACATTTTCATTTTTGACCAATATTGACAGGTCCGGGGCTTAGGGATTTTCTCATATGCCACAAAACGGTTGAAGCGCCTGTTCAAAAATGATGCTCCTAAATCAACTTCTGTCACCTTAGTGATACATTTTGGGATAGTACCTTAAGTTTAAAGCAGAAATTGGGGCACTTTTGAAAATTTCATTTTTGACCAAAATCGACAGGTCCGGGGCTTAGGGAATTTCTCATATGCCACAAAACGGTTGAAGCTCCTGTTCAAAAATGATGCTCCTAAATCAACTTCTGTCACCTTAGTGATACATTTTGGGATAGCACCTTAAGTTTAAAGCAGAAATTGGGGCACTTTTGAAATTTTCATTTTTGACCAAAATCGACAGGTCCGGTGCTTAGGGAATTTCTTATATGCCACAAAACAGTTGAAGCTCCTGTTCAAAAATGATGCTCCGAAATCAACTTCTGTCACCTTAGTGATACATTTTGGGATAGCACCTAAAGTTTAAAGCAGAAATTGGGGCACTTTTGAGATTTTCATTTTTGACCAAAATTGACAGGTCCAGGGCTTAGGGAATTTCTCATATGCCACAAAACGGTTGAAGCTTCTGTTCAAAAATGATGCTCCGAAATCAGCTTCTGTCACCTTAGTTATACATTTTGGGACAGCACCTAAAGTTTAAAGCAGAAATTGGGGCACTTTTGAAATTTTCATTTTTGACCAAAATCGACAGGTCCATGGCTTAGGGAATTTCTCATATGCCACAAAACGGTTGAAGCTTCTGTTCAAAAATGATGCTCCGAAATCAACTTCTGTCAACTTAGTGATACATTTTGGGATAGTACCTAAAGTTTAAAGCAGAAATTGGGGCACTTTTGAAATTTTCATTTTTGACCAGAATCGACAGGTCCGGGGCTTAGGGAATTTCTCATATGCCACAAAACGGTTGAAGCTCCTGTTCAAAAATGATGCTCCGAAATCAACTTCTGTCACCTTAGAGATACATTTTGGGATAGTACCTAAAGTTTAAAGCAGAAATTGGGGCACTTTTGAAATTTTCATTTTTGACCAAAATCGACAGGTCCGAGGCTTAGGGAATTTCTCATATGCCACAAAACGGTTGAAGCTTCTGTTCAAAAATGATGCTCCGAAATCAACTTCTGTCACCTTAGTGATACATTTTGGGATAGCACCTACAGTTTAAAGTAGAAAATGGGGGACTTTTGACATTTTCATTTTTGACCAATATTGACAGGTCCGGGGCTTAGGGATTTTCTCATATGCCACAAAACGGTTGAAGCGCCTGTTCAAAAATGATGCTCCTAAATCAACTTCTGTCACCTTAGTGATACATTTTGGGATAGTACCTTAAGTTTAAAGCAGAAATTGGGGCACTTTTGAAAATTTCATTTTTGACCAAAATCGACAGGTCCGGGGCTTAGGGAATTTCTCATATGCCACAAAACGGTTGAAGCTTCTGTTCAAAAATGATGCTCCGAAATCAACTTCTATCACCTTAGTGATACATTTTGGGATAGTACCTAAAGTTTAAAGCAGAAATTGGGGCACTTTTGAAATTTTCATTTTTGACCAAAATCGACAGGTCCGGGGCTTAGGGAATTTCTCATATGCCACAAAACGGTTGAAGCTTCTGTTCAAAAATGATGCTCCAAAATCAACGTCTGTCAACTTAGTGATACATTTTGGGATAGTACCTAAAGTTTAAAGCAGAAATTGGGGCACTTTCAAAATTTTCATTTTTGACCAAAATCGACAGGTCCGGGGCTTAGGTATTTTCTCATATGCCACAAAACGGTTGAAGCTCCTGTTCAAAAATGATGCTCCTAAATCAACTTCTGTCACCTTAGTGATACATTTTGGGATAGCACCTTAAGTTTAAAGCAGAAATTGGGGCACTTTTGACATTTTTATTTTTGACCAAAATCGACAGGTCCGGGGCTTAGGGAATTTCTCATATGCCACAAAACGGTTGAAGCTCCTGTTCAAAAATGATGCTCCGAAATCAACTTCTGTCACCTTAGTGATACATTTTGGGATAGTACCTAAAGTTTAAAGCAGAAATTGGGGCACTTTTGAAATTTTCATTTTTGACCAAAATCGACAGGTCCGGGGCTTAGGGAATATCTCATATGCCACAAAACGGTTGAAGCTCCTGTTCAACAATGATGCTCCAAAATCAACTTCTGTCACCTTAGTGATACATTTTGGGATAGCACCTAAAGTTTAAAGCAGAAATTGGGGCACTTTTGAAATTTTAATTTTTGACCAAAATCGACAGGTCCGGGGCTTAGGGAAATTCTCATATGCCACAAAACGGATGAAGCTCCTGTTCAAAAATGATGTTCCGAAATCAACTTCTGTCACCTTAGTGATACATTTATGGATAGTACCTAAAGTTTAAAGCAGAAATTGGGGCACTTTCAACATTTTCATTTTTGACCAAAATCGACAGGTCCGGGCCTTAGGGATTTTCTCATATGCCACAAAACGGTTGAAGCGCCTGTTCAAAAATGATGCTCCTAAATCAACTTCTGTCACCTTAGTGATACATTTTGGGATAGCACCTACAGTTTAAAGCAGAAAATGGGGCACTTTTGAAATTTTCATTTTTGACCAATATCGACAGGTCCGGGGCTTAGGGAATTTCTCATATGCCAAAAAACGGTTGAAGCTTCTGTTCAAAAATGATGCTCCGAAATCAACTTCTGTCAACTTAGTGATACATTTTGGGATAGTACCTAAAGTTTAAAGCAGAAATTGGGGCACTTTTGAATTTTTCATTTTTGACCAGAATCGACAGGTCCGGGGCTTAGGGAATTTCTCATATGCCACAAAACGGTTGAAGCTCCTGTTCAAAAATGATGCTCCAAAATCAACTTCTGTCACCTTAGTGATACATTTTGGGATAGCACCTAAAGTTTAAAGCAGAAATTGGGGCACTTTTGAAATTTACATTTTTGACCAAAATCGACAGGCCCGGGGCTTAGGGAATTTCTCATATGCCACAAAACGGTTGAAGCTTCTGTTCAAAAATGATGCTCCAAAATCAACTTCTGTCACCTTAGTGATACATTTTGGGATAGCACCTAAAGTTTAAAGCAGAAATTGGGTCACTTTTGAAATTTTCATTTTTGACCAAAATCGACAGGTCCGGGGCTTAGGGAATTTCTCATATGCCACAAAACGGTTGAGGCTTCTGTTCAAAAATGATGCTCCAAAATCAACTTCTGTCACCTTAGTGATACATTTTGGGATAGCACCTACAGTTTAAAGCAGAAAATGGGGCACTTTTGACATTTTCATTTTTGACCAAAATCGACAGGTCCGGGGCTTAGGGAATTTCTCATATGCCACAAAACGGTTGAAGCTCCTGTTCAAAAATGATGCTCCGAAATCAACTTATGTCACCTTAGTGATACATTTTGGGATAGTACCTAAAGTTTAAAGCAGAAATTGGGGCACTTTTGAGATTTTCATTTTTGACCAAAATCGACAGGTCCGGGGCTTAGGGAATTTCTCATATGCCACAAAACGGTTGAAGCTCCTGTTCAAAAATTATGCTCCGAAATCAACTTCTGTCACCTTAGTGATACATTTTGGGATAGTACCTAAAGTTTAAAGCAGAAATTGGGACACTTTTGAGATTTTCATTTTTGACCAAAATCGACAGGTCCGGGGCTTAGGGAATTTCTCATATGCCACAAAACGGTTGAAGCTTCTGTTCAAAAATGATGCTCCAAAATCAACTTCTGTCACCTTAGTGATACATTTTGGGATAGCACCTACAGTTTACAGTTTAAAGCAGAAAATGGGGCACTTTTCAAATTTTCATTTTTGACCAATATCGACAGGTCTGGGGCTTAGGGAATTTCTCATATGCCAAAAAACGGTTGAAGCTTCTGTTCAAAAATGATGCTCCGAAATCAACTTCTGTCAACTTAGTGATACATTTTGGGATAGTACCTAAAGTTTAAAGCAGAAATTGGGGCACTTTTGAAATTTTAATTTTTGACCAAAATTGACAGGTCCGGGCCTTAGGGATTTTCTCATATGCCACAAAACGGTTGAAGCTCCTGTTCAAAAATGATGCTCCTAAATCAACTTCTGTCACCTTAGTGATACATTTTTGGATAGCACCTAAGGTCTAAAGCAGAAATTGGGGCACTTTTGAAATTTTCATTTTTGACCAAAATCGACAGGTCCGGGGCTTAGGGAATTTCTCATATGCCACAAAACGGTTGAAACTTCTGTTCAAAAATGATGCTCCAAAATCAACTTCTGTCACCTTAGTGATACATTTTGGGATAGCACCTAAAGTTTAAAGCAGAAATTGGGGCACTTTTGAAATTTTCATTTTTGACCAAAATCGACAGGTCCAGGGCTTAGGGAATTTCTCATATGCCACAAAACGGTTGAAGCTTCTGTTCAAAAATGATGCTCCAAAATCAACTTCTGTCACCTTAGTGATACATTTTGGGATAGCACCTACAGTTTAAAGCAGAAAATGGGGCACTTTTGACATTTTCATTTTTGACCAGAATCGACAGGTCCAGGGCTTAGGGAATTTCTCATATGCCACAAAACGGTTGAAGCTTCTGTTCAAAAATGATGCTCCGAAATCAGCTTCTGTCACCTTAGTTATACATTTTGGGACAGCACCTAAAGTTTAAAGCAGAAATTGGGGCACTTTTGAAATTTTCATTTTTGACCAAAATCGACAGGTCCGGGGCTTAGGGAATTTCTCATATGCCACAAAACGGTTGAAGCTTCTGTTCAAAAATGATGCTCCAAAATCAACTTCTGTCAACTTAGTGATACATTTTGGGATAGTACCTAAAGTTTAAAGCAGAAATTGGGGCTCTTTTGAAATTTTCATTTTTGACCAGAATCGACAGGTCCGGGGCTTAGGGAATTTCTCATATGCCACAAAACGGTTGAAGCTCCTGTTCAAAAATGATGCTCCGAAATCAACTTCTGTCACCTTAGAGATACATTTTGGGATAGTACCTAAAGTTTAAAGCAGAAATTGGGGCACTTTTGAAATTTTCATTTTTGACCAAAATCGACAGGTCCGAGACTTAGGGAATTTCTCATATGCCACAAAACGGTTGAAGCTTCTGTTCAAAAATGATGCTCCGAAATCAACTTCTGTCACCTTAGTGATACATTTTGGGATAGCACCTACAGTTTAAAGCAGAAAATGGGGGACTTTTGACATTTTCATTTTTGACCAATATCGACAGGTCCGGGGCTTAGGGAATTTCTCATATGCCACAAAACGGTTGAAGCTTCTGTTCAAAAATGATGCTCCGAAATCAACTTCTGTCACCTTAGTGATACATTTTGGGATAGCACCTACAGTTTAAAGCAGAAAATGGGGGACTTTTGACATTTTCATTTTTGACCAATATTGACAGGTCCGGGGCTTAGGGATTTTCTCATATGCCACAAAACGGTTGAAGCGCCTGTTCAAAAATGATGCTCCTAAATCAACTTCTGTCACCTTAGTGATACATTTTGGGATAGTACCTTAAGTTTAAAGCAGAAATTGGGGCACTTTTGAAAATTTCATTTTTGACCAAAATCGACAGGTCCGGGGCTTAGGGAATTTCTCATATGCCACAAAACGGTTGAAGCTTCTGTTCAAAAATGATGCTCCGAAATCAACTTCTATCACCTTAGTGATACATTTTGGGATAGTACCTAAAGTTTAAAGCAGAAATTGGGGCACTTTTGAAATTTTCATTTTTGACCAAAATCGACAGGTCCGGGGCTTAGGGATTTTCTCATATGCCACAAAACGGTTGAAGCTTCTGTTCAAAAATGATGCTCCGAAATCAACTTCTGTCACCTTAGTGATACATTTTGGGATAGCACCTACAGTTTAAAGCAGAAAATGGGGGACTTTTGACATTTTCATTTTTGACCAATATTGACAGGTCCGGGGCTTAGGGATTTTCTCATATGCCACAAAACGGTTGAAGCGCCTGTTCAAAAATGATGCTCCTAAATCAACTTCTGTCACCTTAGTGATACATTTTGGGATAGTACCTTAAGTTTAAAGCAGAAATTGGGGCACTTTTGAAAATTTCATTTTTGACCAAAATCGACAGGTCCGGGGCTTAGGGAATTTCTCATATGCCACAAAACGGTTGAAGCTTCTGTTCAAAAATGATGCTCCGAAATCAACTTCTATCACCTTAGTGATACATTTTGGGATAGTACCTAAAGTTTAAAGCAGAAATTGGGGCACTTTTGAAATTTTCATTTTTGACCAAAATCGACAGGTCCGGGGCTTAGGGAATTTCTCATATGCCACAAAACGGTTGAAGCTTCTGTTCAAAAATGATGCTCCAAAATCAACGTCTGTCAACTTAGTGATACATTTTGGGATAGTACCTAAAGTTTAAAGCAGAAATTGGGGCACTTTCAAAATTTTCATTTTTGACCAAAATCGACAGGTCCGGGGCTTAGGTATTTTCTCATATGCCACAAAACGGTTGAAGCTCCTGTTCAAAAATGATGCTCCTAAATCAACTTCTGTCACCTTAGTGATACATTTTGGGATAGCACCTTAAGTTTAAAGCAGAAATTGGGGCACTTTTGACATTTTTTTTTTTGACCAAAATCGACAGGTCCGGGGCTTAGGGAATTTCTCATATGCCACAAAACGGTTGAAGCTCCTGTTCAAAAATGATGCTCCGAAATCAACTTCTGTCACCTTAGTGATACATTTTGGGATAGTACCTAAAGTTTAAAGCAGAAATTGGGGCACTTTTGAAATTTTCATTTTTGACCAAAATCGACAGGTCCGGGGCTTAGGGAATCTCTCATATGCCACAAAACGGTTGAAGCTCCTGTTCAACAATGATGCTCCAAAATCAACTTCTGTCACCTTAGTGATACATTTTGGGATAGCACCTAAAGTTTAAAGCAGAAATTGGGGCACTTTTGAAATTTTAATTTTTGACCAAAATCGACAGGTCCGGGGCTTAGGGAAATTCTCATATGCCACAAAACGGATGAAGCTCCTGTTCAAAAATGATGTTCCGAAATCAACTTCTGTCACCTTAGTGATACATTTATGGATAGTACCTAAAGTTTAAAGCAGAAATTGGGGCACTTTCAACATTTTCATTTTTGACCAAAATCGACAGGTCCGGGCCTTAGGGATTTTCTCATATGCCACAAAACGGTTGAAGCGCCTGTTCAAAAATGATGCTCCTAAATCAACTTCTGTCACCTTAGTGATACATTTTGGGATAGCACCTACAGTTTAAAGCAGAAAATGGGGCACTTTTGAAATTTTCATTTTTGACCAATATCGACAGGTCCGGGGCTTAGGGAATTTCTCATATGCCAAAAAACGGTTGAAGCTTCTGTTCAAAAATGATGCTCCGAAATCAACTTCTGTCAACTTAGTGATACATTTTGGGATAGTACCTAAAGTTTAAAGCAGAAATTGGGGCACTTTTGAATTTTTCATTTTTGACCAGAATCGACAGGTCCGGGGCTTAGGGAATTTCTCATATGCCACAAAACGGTTGAAGCTCCTGTTCAAAAATGATGCTCCAAAATCAACTTCTGTCACCTTAGTGATACATTTTGGGATAGCACCTAAAGTTTAAAGCAGAAATTGGGGCACTTTTGAAATTTACATTTTTGACCAAAATCGACAGGTCCGGGGCTTAGGGAATTTCTCATATGCCACAAAACGGTTGAAGCTTCTGTTCAAAAATGATGCTCCAAAATCAACTTCTGTCACCTTAGTGATACATTTTGGGATAGCACCTAAAGTCTAAAGCAGAAATTGGGGCACTTTTGAAATTTTCATTTTTGACCAAAATCGACAGGTCCGGGGCTTAGGGATTTTCTCATATGCCACAAAACGGTTGAAGCTTCTGTTCAAAAATGATGCTCCGAAATCAACTTCTGTCACCTTAGTGATACATTTTGGGATAGCACCTACAGTTTAAAGCAGAAAATGGGGGACTTTTGACATTTTCATTTTTGACCAAAATCGACAGGTCCGGGGCTTAGGGATTTTCTCATATGCCACAAAACGGTTGAAGCGCCTGTTCAAAAATGATGCTCCTAAATCAACTTCTGTCACCTTAGTGATACATTTTGGGATAGTACCTTAAGTTTAAAGCAGAAATTGGGGCACTTTTGAAAATTTCATTTTTGACCAAAATCGACAGGTCCGGGGCTTAGGGAATTTCTCATATGCCACAAAACGGTTGAAGCTTCTGTTCAAAAATGATGCTCCGAAATCAACGTCTGTCAACTTAGTGATACATTTTGGGATAGTACCTAAAG
Organism: Pseudophryne corroboree; assembly: GCF_028390025.1. Taxonomy (NCBI): domain Eukaryota; kingdom Metazoa; phylum Chordata; class Amphibia; order Anura; family Myobatrachidae; genus Pseudophryne; species Pseudophryne corroboree. The sequence goes on from NW_026970436.1 coordinate 258,986, forward strand.
TTTAAAGCAGAAATTGGGGCACTTTCAAAATTTTCATTTTTGACCAAAATCGACAGGTCCGGGGCTTAGGTATTTTCTCATATGCCACAAAACGGTTGAAGCTCCTGTTCAAAAATGATGCTCCTAAATCAACTTCTGTCACCTTAGTGATACATTTTGGGATAGCACCTTAAGTTTAAAGCAGAAATTGGGGCACTTTTGACATTTTTATTTTTGACCAAAATCGACAGGTCCGGGGCTTAGGGAATTTCTCATATGCCACAAAACGGTTGAAGCTCCTGTTCAAAAATGATGCTCCGAAATCAACTTCTGTCACCTTAGTGATACATTTTGGGATAGTACCTAAAGTTTAAAGCAGAAATTGGGGCACTTTTGAAATTTTCATTTTTGACCAAAATCGACAGGTCCGGGGCTTAGGGAATCTCTCATATGCCACAAAACGGTTGAAGCTCCTGTTCAACAATGATGCTCCAAAATCAACTTCTGTCACCTTAGTGATACATTTTGGGATAGCACCTAAAGTTTAAAGCAGAAATTGGGGCACTTTTGAAATTTTAATTTTTGACCAAAATCGACAGGTCCGGGGCTTAGGGAAATTCTCATATGCCACAAAACGGATGAAGCTCCTGTTCAAAAATGATGTTCCGAAATCAACTTCTGTCACCTTAGTGATACATTTATGGATAGTACCTAAAGTTTAAAGCAGAAATTGGGGCACTTTCAACATTTTCATTTTTGACCAAAATCGACAGGTCCGGGCCTTAGGGATTTTCTCATATGCCACAAAACGGTTGAAGCGCCTGTTCAAAAATGATGCTCCTAAATCAACTTCTGTCACCTTAGTGATACATTTTGGGATAGCACCTACAGTTTAAAGCAGAAAATGGGGCACTTTTGAAATTTTCATTTTTGACCAATATCGACAGGTCCGGGGCTTAGGGAATTTCTCATATGCCAAAAAACGGTTGAAGCTTCTGTTCAAAAATGATGCTCCGAAATCAACTTCTGTCAACTTAGTGATACATTTTGGGATAGTACCTAAAGTTTAAAGCAGAAATTGGGGCACTTTTGAATTTTTCATTTTTGACCAGAATCGACAGGTCCGGGGCTTAGGGAATTTCTCATATGCCACAAAACGGTTGAAGCTCCTGTTCAAAAATGATGCTCCAAAATCAACTTCTGTCACCTTAGTGATACATTTTGGGATAGCACCTAAAGTTTAAAGCAGAAATTGGGGCACTTTTGAAATTTACATTTTTGACCAAAATCGACAGGTCCGGGGCTTAGGGAATTTCTCATATGCCACAAAACGGTTGAAGCTTCTGTTCAAAAATGATGCTCCAAAATCAACTTCTGTCACCTTAGTGATACATTTTGGGATAGCACCTAAAGTCTAAAGCAGAAATTGGGGCACTTTTGAAATTTTCATTTTTGACCAAAATCGACAGGTCCGGGGCTTAGGGAATTTCTCATATGCCACAAAACGGTTGAAGCTTCTGTTCAAAAATGATGCTCCAAAATCAACTTCTGTCACCTTAGTGATACATTTTGGGATAGCACCTAAAGTTTAAAGCAGAAATTGGGGCACTTTTGAAATTTTCATTTTTGACCAAAATCGACAGGTCCGGGGCTTAGGGAATTTCTCATATGCCACAAAACGGTTGAGGCTTCTGTTCAAAAATGATGCTCCAAAATCAACTTCTGTCACCTTATTGATACATTTTGGGATAGCACCTACAGTTTAAAGCAGAAAATGGGGCACTTTTGACATTTTCATTTTTGACCAAAATCGACAGGTCCGGGGCTTAGGGAATTTCTCATATGCCACAAAACGGTTGAAGCTCCTGTTCAAAAATGATGCTCCGAAATCAACTTATGTCACCTTAGTGATACATTTTGGGATAGTACCTAAAGTTTAAAGCAGAAATTGGGGCACTTTTGAGATTTTCATTTTTGACCAAAATCGACAGGTCCGGGGCTTAGGGAATTTCTCATATGCCACAAAACGGTTGAAGCTCCTGTTCAAAAATGATGCTCCGAAATCAACTTCTGTCACCTTAGTGATACATTTTGGGATAGTACCTAAAGTTTAAAGCAGAAATTGGGACACTTTTGAGATTTTCATTTTTGACCAAAATCGACAGGTCCGGGGCTTAGGGAATTTCTCATATGCCACAAAACGGTTGAAGCTTCTGTTCAAAAATGATGCTCCAAAATCAACTTCTGTCACCTTAGTGATACATTTTGGGATAGCACCTACAGTTTAAAGCAGAAAATGGGGCACTTTTCAAATTTTCATTTTTGACCAAAATCGACAGGTCCGGGGCTTAGGGAATTTCTCATATGCCACAAAACGGTTGAAGCTTCTGTTCAAAAATGATGCTCCAAAATCAACTTCTGTCACCTTAGTGATACATTTTGGGATAGCACCTACAGTTTAAAGCAGAAAATGGGGCACTTTTCAAATTTTCATTTTTGACCAATATCGACAGGTCTGGGGCTTAGGGAATTTCTCATATGCCAAAAAACGGTTGAAGCTCCTGTTCAAAAATGATGCTCCGAAATCAACTTCTGTCACCTTAGAGATACATTTTGGGATAGTACCTAAAGTTTAAAGCAGAAATTGGGGCACTTTCAAAATTTTCATTTTTGACCAAAATCGACAGGTCCGGCCCTTAGGGATTTTCTCATATGCCACAAAACGGTTGAAGCTCCTGTTCAAAAATGATGCTCCTAAATCAACTTCTGTGACCTTAGTGATACATTTTGGGATAGCACCTTAAGTTTAAAGCAGAAATTGGGGCACTTTTGAAATTTTCATTTTTGACCAAAATCGACAGGTCCGGTGCATAGGGAATTTCTTATATGCCACAAAACAGTTGAAGCTCCTGTTCAAAAATGATGCCCCGAAATCAACTTCTGTCACCTTAGTGATACATTTTGGGATAGCACCTAAAGTTTAAAGCAGAAATTGGGGCACTTTTGAGATTTTCATTTTTGACCAAAATTGACAGGTCCAGGGCTTAGGGAATTTCTCATATGCCACAAAACGGTTGAAGCTTCTGTTCAAAAATGATGCTCCGAAATCAGCTTCTGTCACCTTAGTTATACATTTTGGGACAGCACCTAAAGTTTAAAGCAGAAATTGGGGCACTTTTGAAATTTTCATTTTTGACCAAAATCGACAGGTCCGGGGCTTAGGGAATTTCTCATATGCCACAAAACGGTTGAAGCTTCTGTTCAAAAATGATGCTCCGAAATCAACTTCTGTCAACTTAGTGATACATTTTGGGATAGTACCTAAAGTTTAAAGCAGAAATTGGGGCTCTTTTGAAATTTTCATTTTTGACCAGAATCGACAGGTCCGGGGCTTAGGGAATTTCTCATATGCCACAAAACGGTTGAAGCTCCTGTTCAAAAATGATGCTCCGAAATCAACTTCTGTCACCTTAGAGATACATTTTGGGATAGTACCTAAAGTTTAAAGCAGAAATTGGGGCACTTTTGAAATTTTCATTTTTGACCAAAATCGACAGGTCCGAGGCTTAGGGAATTTCTCATATGCCACAAAACGGTTGAAGCTTCTGTTCAAAAATGATGCTCCGAAATCAACTTCTGTCACCTTAGTGATACATTTTGGGATAGCACCTACAGTTTAAAGCAGAAAATGGGGGACTTTTGACATTTTCATTTTTGACCAATATCGACAGGTCCGGGGCTTAGGGAATTTCTCATATGCCACAAAACGGTTGAAGCTTCTGTTCAAAAATGATGCTCCGAAATCAACTTCTGTCACCTTAGTGATACATTTTGGGATAGCACCTACAGTTTAAAGCAGAAAATGGGGGACTTTTGACATTTTCATTTTTGACCAATATTGACAGGTCCGGGGCTTAGGGATTTTCTCATATGCCACAAAACGGTTGAAGCG